>NC_044977.1:160144125-160444125 GCF_008728515.1 Papio anubis | reverse complement strand
GGAGGTCGAGACCAGACTAGGAAACATAGTGAGACCCCCCGCCCCCCGCATCTCTACAGAAAAATTTAAAAATTAGCAGGATGTGGTTATATGAGCCTGTAGTTCCAGCTAGCCGAGAAACTGAGGCAGGAGGATTGCTTGAGCCTAGCAGTTCAAAGCTTCAGTGAACTGTGACCATGCCATCGTGCTCCAGCCTGGGTGATAGAGTAAGACCCTATCTCTAAGAAAAAAACAAAAAAACAAAAAAGGAGAAATTACTGCAGAAGAATGCTTCAACAATTTTTTGATGGGGAGGGGCAGACCTTCTAGAATGGTCTGATGCTTAGATGGACATTTAAATGCTCTAACAGATGCTTGGTTAGAGTAGAGGTACATGTCCTGAGTTTTGAATTCCAGCTCTATGGTTTAATTTCTTCAGTGGAAGTTTAGAAATGGAAGTATGGCTTTTTTCCCCACAAGAATTCCTCATATTTATCAATTTGTGGTTTACAGCTTGAGGTATTTACAATTTTCCCAACCACTCTGAGTTCTATCCAAGTAATAGCTGTGTATTTACTGAGCCCCAAGGGAGTGTGAAGCTACTTAGAGAAGCGGGAGAGGGGAAAATGGACATGTGTAGCTGCAGTGTGGATCTGTATGTTTACTCCTGAGAGGTTATGGAGAGGGGATTGACAGGGGTTGGGTCAGGCAGAGAATACCCAAAGATGACTATGCTCAAAAAGTATCTCCCAGAATATTATGGAAGCTAGGGTTAGCCAAATGCACCTTGGGAGAATTTGGTGCTGTTCATACTTTAGGATGAAGTCAGCTTATCACTTGGATGTTGCTGGAGCCCAAAAGACATGAGGAAAAAAAGATGCTCTTTAGAGTAGATGACAGTCCTGTTTGGGCCAGAAACTTTGGACAACTCGACCTAACTTAAAGGTGCCATTTGTTTGAGAGAGAAAAAAGAAGAGACAGGAGAAAGAAAAGAAGCTCAGAAGGAAAAGGGATAGCAGCGAAAACAACCTTGCCTGCTTTACACATTAGCTGATGTATCACCCAAAATGAAACCAATAGCCAAGTTAAAATATCTGAACAAGTTTGAAATATTCCATGTCTTGGCCATTCCCCTTCAGGTCAGCCTTGGCCTTGCTGGGTATTTTTCCATCTATGTCTTGACCCTGCTTTGCTTGAAGGAAAGTGGACGGGGCAGAGGGTGAGTGGAGAAGAACCAGGTCATTTGGATATCTGCTTGTCCATCATCCAATGGATTGTTGACAAAATCAGTAAGATGATGACAGGTGTGAGCAGTGATATTGAATAGTTACTCTGGCAAATATGTCACTAATTCATGCAAAGCTAAAGATACTTGCATATGCATATGTTGCATACTATGATCCACCTGCTATAATTTCATCATATTTCTTCTTTAGCCTCCTTCAGTTAATAAACTGTTATTTTAGAAACAACTGACTCATACTGCTTAAACTGTTACTGCTATCTCTATTGCTGCTTTTAGGACATTGACTTTTTCAAAGACTCTTTCCATGTCTTAGAATATTTTAAACTGTAGTCAACACTATTCCACAGAACTTTCTGTGCTGATGGAAATGGGCTATACTTGTGCTGTCTAATATAGTAGTCACTAGTCATATACATGGCTCTTTAGCACTTGAAGTGCGGATAGTGCAATTGAGGGCCTGGATGTTAAATTTTATTTACATTTAATTAATTTAAATATAAATAACCATATGTGGCTTCTCGCTACCATATTAGACATACATGGTATATATTGCTATAACTTTCCCTGTATTAATTGAAAAAATTTATAATTTTAATGTAATTTTAAACTACCAGAAATGTTACAAGAATAACACAATGAACTTCCGTATGCCCTTTATGCAGATTTCCCAAATTGTTATTTTTCCACATTTGCTTTATCTTTCTATCTACATTTTTTAACGAACCATTTGAGAATAAGTTTCAGACATGATACTCCTTTGTCCTAAATATAATACAACTTTGAGTATTTTCCAAGACCAAGGACATTCTTTGACATAACCATAGTACAGCAATCAAAAATCAGGAAATCAACAGTGATACAATGCTAGTATGTAACCCAGTGGTTCTCAAAGTGTGACCCCAGACTAGTATCATCAACCTCACTTGGGAACTTGCTAGAAGTACGAATTCTTTGCCTCTACCCCAGCCAGCTGCATTGAATCAGAAATTCTGGGGGTGGGGTTCTGGCAATCTGTGTTTTGACAAGCCCGCCAAATGAGCCCAAAGCATACTGAATTTTGAGAATCACCCATCGAATTCACAGTCTATATTGTCTGAATTACGTCCTTAGGACAGTTCTAAAAGATTTTTGTGGTTGTTGCACAGGATCTCATCTGGAATCATCTGTGTTGATTTTTAAATGATGGATGGTTTCAGTGGGCTGAGCTGCTCTCCTGGGAGGGGCCGTTGCCACGGTAATGGCTGCTGGCAGTGCTGAGAGACAGCTGTGGGGCCGCCTGGGCTCTGTGTGCAGCTGAGCTGGCAGGTTGCCACTTCCCCAGACTCCTGAGGAGTGACTTGCACAGATTGCTCCGTTCTTGTTAACAGAGATATTTCTCATCATCAGACCCAAATTTACTCTTAACTTGCACAGGGCTGGTGTTATCTTCTTTTTATTAAGGTAAAATAATAGTATAGGAAATGGCAGGTGACCAAAATTGCACCTCACAGAAAAATGCTATCACTACCATTGAAATGGCTGGTCTCTTTATCTCCAGATTCCCTCTTCTATAATTTAATTTGGGGCCTTTCAAGACTGAAATATATAAATGCATGAGTGAGGCCTCTGCATCTACTACCCAACCCTTTGGACACATACATCAGATTATGAGTGTTAAACATCAGACAACTGAACTCTCATAATTTCTGGTCAAGATTTAACCAAATCTTTGATGGGGAATAGTTCCAAAACTACCAGAATGACAGAATATTTCAAATATTAATGTCTTCTATTTTCCTCCATGTAGGAAGGAAATGGAACTACTGCCCATCCTCCGCAGTTTCACGCCTTTTCATCTTTGCTTAGGCCATATCCTCTGAGAATGCCCTTCCTCCTAGTCCCACATCTTCAAATCTTACCCTGACTCCCAGGCCCAGCTTAAATGCCACCTACTCTCCCATAATCAAAGGTTCCAATAAACAAGGTTCCTTTCCCATAAACAAAGCCTCTCATAATCTCCTGGCTAGAAATCACTCCCCACCCCAATCGCAATTCCCCCAACTCTCATAGCATCTTTATCTCTCATAGTACAAAGCACAGTTTACATCGTATGAACCACGTCAAATTCTCAGCATGAGGGATTGATCTTTTTCTGATTCGTTTTTCTATCACATGGTGGACCCACATAGTGAACCACAAAGAAGTTAGCACTCAAGATATTTTTGGATATACTCTTTACCTCTTGGTTCCAGCTGCCTCCCACCTCATTTCTGTCAAACACTGATGGTAATAATAAAATATTGAATCCTTCTGCCTGTTGTATATGTTAAAAGTATTTTGTCCTACCTTACTGTGCTGATAGACCTAACAATGTGCTGCACTGGAGGCCTGTGAGATACTGCCTGAAAGCCTTCCATTTGGGTGAAGACAAGGCGTCTCCAGAAACCTAGGCATTAAATTAGTAGACACACTGCAGAATAGGTGAGATCACGTATCCTCAGGAGAGGGGGGTGGAGAGAACATATGATATCAGGGAAAAAGGCAGGAAATGTTGGACTTGTCTGTTTTCTGCTTGGTGATATTAACATAGGTAAGCAAAAATTTTATCAATATAGTACTAGTTCTCAACATTGGCTGCATCTTGGAATCACCTGGAGAGCTATCAAAAATCCTGAGGCCTGAGACCCACCTCTAGAAAGTCTGATTTAATTGGTCCTCGGGAATGGCCCAGGTATCAGGGTTTTTGAGAGTTCTCCAGGTGATTTTAAAATGCAGCCAGGGCTGAGAATGGCAAAATAAATGATAAAAAAATTTAAAAAGGAGAGAATAGTTAGGGTGGAAATAGACAAATAGTCATAAAGGAAAAATTTGTCAGTATTGATGGAGCACTAAGCAAAGATGAAGCCCAGAGCTGAGAACAGGAGAGTCTGGCCCTGTAGTGGGTGTAGTTTTATGATCAAGCCATTTAGCCTGTTGCTCTGTTCACGAAAATTGCCCAACTTATTCTCCTTGCTTCCCAAGCAACCTTCTGATCCTAATTTAGCTTTCCATATGTGCTTCCTCTAATAGGAAAAAATATGCTGGCTAACCTGAGATGAGCCCCCTATTGCCTTGGCAGTTCTAGCTCTCATTGCATATGAATACATTGGCAGTCTGGATTATTTATTGATGCCTTACGAACTTGAAGTTCACAATGGCAGTTGTAATCAAGGGTCTTTTCAAAAGCCATTACTGAGCCCCAGGTCTGTGTCAGATACAATTAATAGTCATTGTGTGGCATAACAGAGATAATATGATAATATTTAATGAATCTTGTCAGGCAGGATAATGAGTCATTTATATCAGCTGCTAAAATACAAGGGGGAATGTGGTACGTGTTATGGTAAGGGTGTGGTTAAAGTGCTGTGGGAGTAATAGGAGAGAGAAATGACTTCTGACCATGGGAACCATGAAGGTACTAGCATTCTATTTGAGTTCACAGTACGGGAAAGACTTGGCCAAGAAGAAGAGAACAAGGACATTTCAGCTAAAGCGAATGATGTGATAAAAGACTCAGAGATAGAAAAGCATGGGATGTGATTTAGGAACCCAATACTTCACCTTTAATTGTAATATGTTTGCAGTTAAATACATTCCCTAATTTTAACAACTTACATAATCATAGCTTAATTATCAAAACCAGAAAATTAATATTTTACTAGTCTTCCCCTTAATGCCTTTGGTCTATTCTAGGATCCAATCCAGGATTTTACATTGCATTTAGTTCTATTTCTTTAGTCTCCTCTAATCTGTGACAATTTCCCTTTCCTGCCTTGTTTTTTATGAACTTCACACTTTTGATGGGTACTGGCAAGCTATTTTGTAGAATGTCTCTCGGTTTGGGTTTATCTAATGTTTTCTCATGATTAGATTGAGGTTACATATTCTTGGCAAGACTACTGCAATGGTAGTATTGTATTCTTCTCAGTACATCATATTAAGGGGTACAGGCTGTATCTTATTACTGATGATGTTAACTTTGATCACTTGGTTAAGATTCTGTCTTGTGGGTTTTTTCACTGTAAAGTTATTATTTTGTCCCTTTGAAATTGATAAATATCCTGGGTAAGATAGTTTGAGAGTTTTCTATTAATAATAGCCTGTTTCTTTTCAAATCTTCACTCACTGATTTTAGTCTCTTTCAGTGGAAGTTGCCTGCGGCGATTCTTACTCTGTAGTCTTTGCCTAATTGTGATTATATATTTCTCTCATTCTTTCTATATTTACTAATTGGGATTCCCCTGTAAAGAAGAGCTGCTTCTTCTCCTCCATCCATGTATTTTTTCAATTATTTATTTATATTAGTATGAACTCATGGATTTTAAAATTATTATATGGATTATCACCTAGTACCATCGCTGTTTATTTTGTTGCTCAAATTGTTCCAACTTTGGCTAATGGGGATCCTTCAGGTTGGCTCCTGTGTCTTTTTAACATGTCCCTATCGTTTTTTGAGGAGAAGTAAATTCTTGATTATTAATTCCATTTTACAGATGAAGAAACTGGGCCCCAGAGAGTGGAGTGATTTTCTGACTGTTACATCCAGGGCAGAACTAGGACTAGTGGTATTGGGATAGCTGCTCCTTTTCTTGGCTTATTCTCAATTATTTTCTCTGTCTTTATCCATCTCTATTTCTACAATACATATACATATTCATAGAAACTATTTGTACACAACTGCAAAATTTTAATCTCATGATATGACAATTTTATTTTCTCTCAATGGGAGACTAGATAGGGCTTTAAATAGTGGGAAGTGTGTAGACTTTGGCATCTTCTGTTCAAATCTTTGTGCATTTCCTTCAGCAGCTTGTTTCGTTTTTCTGACCTGTTTTTCTTAAGAGAGTATAACATATATTTTGTTTTTATAGGGATTTGAAATAATGAATGTTGAAAAAGTGACTATCAGAGCTTTTCTCCTAGATTCTCAATAATGAAAGTTATTATAATTGTTCGTTATTTCATTGTTACCCCCCTTTCTGCCCTCCAGCTATTTTCTAGAAGGCAAGCTAGTTTTTACCTCTTGAGTATTGGGTGTGCAGCCTTTAGTATGAGGATTCATGCCAAAAGGAAGAAATATGAATTTTTTTTTTTTTTTTTTGGAGACAGAGTCTCGCTTCATCACCAGGCTGGAGTGCAGTGGCGCAATCTCAGCTCACTGCAACCCCTGCCTCCCGGGTTCAAGTAATTCTTCTGCCTCAGCGTCCTGAGTAGCTGTGACTACTGGCATGTGCTACCACGCCCGGCTAATTTTTGTATTTTTAGTAGAGATGGGGTTTCTCCATGCTGGCCAGGATGGTCTCCATCTCCTGGCCTTGTGATCCACCCGCCTCAGCCTCCCAAAGTGCTGGGATTACGGGCATGAGCCACAGAGCCCGACCGCAAATTCTTAGACACTAATAGGCCTGATAGTAACTTTGAGGCAAGTACTTTCCAATCTGATTGTACTGTAAAACAGAACATTTGAAATTTCCTTGTATGTTTCTTGTTTATGCAAAAGTATTTGAACGAACCAAGTAAGCGAGTTGAGTTTTGCAATCTTGAATCTCTAGTGGGTGTCAGTAGACTACTACAAGTAAATTTGGCAATGATTTGCAGCCATCAGGCTTACTAGTTCTCAGAGGGTCCTTAGAGAACTTCATATTGGGTGTGTTGTGTCTAGTATTAGAGACAAATCCTTTTCTGTCCTTCACAGCCACTGCTCATAGTCCTGAAACCTGTTTGGGACCACCCTACCCCCCAGAATTGGTCATTTATAGATGAGGAACACCCCTGGAATATTGACATTGTGACACTGATTGGTGATCATCCTTCCTAGTGTGAGCTCAAATCGGGCATCCACATAGTGGGGCTGTCCACACATCAGGACTGTCTTCAGTGGTTTGCATTGCTGGGATTGCTGCTGATTGAAGGAACTAAGCATTGTTTTCAGAGTGGTGGGTCCCATCAGGGCCCTCTGGTTTTCCTGGGCAGCTCCATCTAGGAGTAGGTAAGCCTCCCTGAATTTATCCTGTGTCAATTCTGTGGGTCTAGATTTTGTTCAGTTGGGGAAGGCTGTAAATAATATGAGTGTCTAATGTTTTTATATACCTCAACTGATCCATTTGAGATTTTTATAAGTATCAAAATTAAAGTCATTTGGTTTGTTCCATTTACTTTCTTTCTTAAACTATGAAATATTTTGACATTTTAATGAAAAACAACAAAAAATAAGACCACTGATTTTTACCTAAAATTGTTAAATCTAACAATTGAAAAGCAAAACTACTTTTGTTTAAAAGAAATGCAGTAATACACTAATAGAAAGCAATCAGCAACCCAGTAGAATTTATGATATTTGGGGTAAGACTTCGGCTATCATATTAATTTATATAAATCTAAATGTTTAAAAATAGAATCACACTAATTTATATCAAATAGTTTTTTTTTAAAAAAAACCCTGTGCTTTATAGATAAAAGCATTATTTCACATTATTTCACATCACTTAAGAATAAGTTCTGCCGTTTCTTATTCATCTACATTTACCTCAGCAAAAAGAATACTATCTCTAAAAGAATTTGAAAAAAATACTAACTAAGCTCAAGATGTTCATTTATATTATTAGAAATGAAAATCATAATACTTCATGGCATTCTTCAGTACCTATTTAGAAGCTGTTTTTTCTTGTTTTGCTTTTAAAAGCATAATGTGGCTTGACATTTCCCCCACATTTTATGCAGTCTCTTAAAGTGCACTTCCAAAATTGTAGGAAAATGTCCTCGGGTTGTACAATATAATGACAAAGGATTTCCTCCCCCACTGCCTTCACCTCCATTTATTGGTATTCTCCTAAGTAATAAAACAGGCTTTAGAAAACATGTTATTGTAAAATGACTCTTATTCAACCCTGCCTTTCCCAAGTACATCTTTTGCCTTTGGAGTTCTTCAAACTATTAAACAAAATGTTTCCACTGACAGGCTAAATGTTAAGCACATGGCCTGTTTATATTATTGCCTAGCATCATGCCTCAAAGTTTGTTCCATGGACCACCTGTCCTAGAGTCACGAAGGATGCTTGTTAAAAATACAGATTCTTTGGGCCTATGTGGATTTACTGAGTCAGAGTTATTGTTGATAATGTCTAGGGATGTGCATTTTAAACAAGCAACTTGGAAGATTCTGATGCATAAAATTTGAGGTTCACTGGAAGGATGCTTATTTAATGGAGATATGGTAGGGTATGAAGAACAGCATTTTAAGATGTCAATCCAGTGAATTAATAAGGGAAGCTTTTTCATTATTTTATTTTGTTTTATTTTGCAGTGGAGTCTTGCTCTGTTGCCCAGTCTTGAGGGCCGTGAAGGGATCTTGGCTCACTGTAACCTCTGCCTTCTAGGTTCAAGCGATCCTCCTACTTCAGCCTCCCAAGTAGCTGGGATTACAGGCGTGTGCCACCATGAACAGCTATTTTTGTGTTTTTAGTAGAGATGGGGTTTCATGTTGGCCAGGCTGGTCTCAAACTCCTGACCTCAAATGATCTGCCTGCCTTGGCCTCCCAAAGTGCTGGGATTACAGGCGTGAGCCACTGCACCCAATCTGCATTTACTGACTTGGAGTTATTGATGATAATGATAATGATAATTATGGTAATAGGGATATGCATTTTAAACAAGCAACTTGGAAAATTCTGATGCATAATATTTGAGGTCCACTGAAATGATGCTTATTTAATGGAGATATGGTAGGGTATGAAGGAATAGCATTTTAAGTTGTCAATCCAGTGAATTAATAAGGGAAGCTTTTTCATTTTTTCATTTAAAATAAAAAGTAGGACAGAATAATTTTTGAAGCTCCTTTTAGCCTTAAACATTGCAGGGATATTTTTGGTTTTGATTTTGTTTTAAATTCAGGCTTCTGAGAATGCTTTTCTTTGGTCTTTTAAGGTTGTAAGTGCTTCGATTGCTAATGTTAATACAAGGATTAATTTTTAAAAGCAAATCATTTTGGGATTTAAAATTTGATAATAACAATCAAAGGTGGGGTTGAGAACATGTATTTGGGTTGTTCTTCATTTCTTTAAAGCCTTGGCATTTCAAAGTCAATCTGTCGTTGGCTAACTGGGATGGTGAAAGGAGGAGATACTATTAATCCATCAAATGTTGCAGTTTGGGTTGCAGATTTTGAAAACCTTAGAAGTTAATATCAAGTCTTTTATTGCAACCTTCAAGGGATAATCTTAGTGAAGAAAAACATTTTTTTGAAAGCTGTATAGACTTAGGGCGATATTAATTTTGGGTCAGTTAAAGTCAATACATTTTTCACGAAAGTTATTTTAGCAATAAAAGTCACTATTAAATATTTCTCAAGGACAAAGTTAAGAAAACAGAATATTCTTACAGATGTTATAATATGAATTTCTTAGACTAAGGCATTACATTTCATCAAAAACATTAGCTTTTTTCTTTAAACACAGCTTAGAGAAAGAAAGTAATGCTTTTCATATTGCTGAGTTAAAATCAGACTAAAAACTGTATTTCTTTGTTGTGTCAAATCATAATTTGTTGTGTCTAAATCTTTGAGTGACTTGTCTATCATAATTAAATCCTTAGAAAAATCAGAGGTTTTTGTTTGTTTGTTTGTTTTTTGTATTTTTGAGATTGGGGTTTCGTTCTGTTACCAGGCTGGAGTGCAGCCTCAATCTCCTGGACTCAAATGTTCTTCCCACTCCAGCCTCCCAAACAGCTGAGAATACAGGCATGGCACCAGGTTGGGCTAATTTAAAAATTGTTTTTAGAGATGGGATCTTGCTATGTTGCCCAGGCTGGTTTCAAGCTCCTGGCGTTAAGTGATCATCCCGCCTCAGTCACCTGAGTTACTGGGATTGCAGATGTGAGTGACTGCATCTGGCTGTGTTTATTAAAGAACACAGTAAGTGCAAGGCAGATAGTTTTTCTTGAGGATAAACATGTAAAATGGAAATAGGAAGAATAACTTGAGGAGCACAAGACACAGATCTTGGATTAATTTAATCTTTCAGTGTTCCCTCTTCCTGTTGATTTCACATAGCCCTTGCTTAATGCTAACAACAGATATCTTTCTTCTTTTTAAAATTCTACCCAGAAGGCAAGGGGGACTTTGGCTATTTCCTTTGGACATTTCACTTTGAGACCTATTATTGAAGACCTTTTTCTGGTTTTTGCTTCAATAGTCTAAATATATGTTTATTTAATTACAGGAAATCAGGCATTTAATATCAATGCAGGAAACAGACACACAACTTTTACCCATCTCTGTTCTGCATCTGCCCTTCCACTTGAAAGAATGTAAGCAGGTGATTGTCAGACCAACAATAAATGTCACTCAGAGAGCGTGCTTCCATATGGCAAGATAACCTGGAAAACGTAATTATGCTCATTCACAAAAAAAGAAAGAAATTGATACAAAATGTATAGAATTTAATATTTCTTTAACACAGTTTAAAAATGACAATAGGATGTGAAAAGCACCATTGCAGTTTGGGGATAAATTTCTGAAAGTAATGCTCTTTTAATGCACAAATGTCTCCAAATTTTAGTATTACAACTGTTAGAAGAAAAATTTTAGATAAATTTACCAAAGTTTATTTGAGCACACACACACAAAATTCTTGAATTGGGCAAACCTCAGAACTAGAAGAAGTTCAGAGAGCTCTTTCTGCCCAGCAACCTGAGCAATGAGCTTTTATAGGATGGACACAAAAGCAAAACAGATAAATCATTTGATTAGCTACAATTAGGCATTTGCCTTATTTGGGCATGGTGTGATGATTTGGCTTCCTGTGATTGGCTGAGACTCAGCTATTTGTTCTGTGTATCAGTTTGTTTACATACTAAATTAGGGTGAAATTTGCTGCACAGGAATGCAAGGTATGGAGGCAGCTTCAGGCCAAATTTAAGTTAATTTAACAATATCTTCCTTTTAGTCAGTCTCTTAAAATTGGACATTGATGCCACTCTGTCACCATCGTCATGGACTTGTTTGGTCTTGGTATGAAATACATCATTCATGGCATCAGTCTCGTTGAATGGTTCCTTATGTTCTTTTTGTGTTTTTGTTATTTTAACAGTAGTGAGACCATTTGATGTACAACAGATGGCTGTATATGAGCATTTAAGACACTTGAGAGAATATAGCACACCAGGGAGACTATTGTGATGGTTATCAGGAGGATAATACTAAGAGAATGAAGTATATTCCTCAACAGAGTCTACCATGAACCAAAATAATTAGAATAAAATCAATCAAAAAATGAGCCAGAAGAGGAATCTACTTGTTTTAACCAAGTAGCTTGTTTGTTGATTTTTTAAAACTGGGTTTCTACCATATCAGACATATTTATGAAAGGGCAGCATGAGGTGTTAGCCATTGCATACACATTTCCCTGTTCAGCCAACAAGTAGTCCAAAGCAGTCTAAAACAATGGTAGCAAGAGAATTTATAAAGGATTCTGGGCAACGATAGCCTTGGCAATACAGTCAGCTATAGTAGCTAATATTTGAGACAGATTTCTAATGATAACTCTATATACATTTATGCCAAACCAAGGAAGAACCATTCTACAAAAGATGCCCATTTAGAGCAATTTAAGCCTGCCAGAAAATTCCTCTTTATTATTTTTATTTTTAAATATGGAATGCTTCATGAATTTGTGTGTCATCCTTGCACAGAGGCCATTCTAACCTCCTCTGTATCGTTCCAAATTTAGTATATGTGCTGCCAAAGCAACCACAATTTCTTGTTAATCCGTGGCACAAATTAAGAGATATAGACCAATATTCAGTTTCCAGTTGCTTATGAAGTGACAGTGGTACTATTAGAATCTCTAATCCACATTGGTCCCTTATTTTCCACTTGAGACAAGGAGTTGCCCACACATATGGTTGATCATTAAATCCTCCACAGATAAAAATATATCCTGGAGGGGCACAAGAGACAGCTCCTTGTGTGATACGTTGTGTGTTAGAAATCACCAGTTGGGAAGCACTGGTAATATTTATCCAAGGGTTCATTATTGAATCGTTGTATGGTAGATGACCTGTTACAATTAAGGGATTAGGGTTGTAAAGTTGTCTACAAACTGTCAAATTATCTTTCTTTTGGTTTTCTTAGTTTCTGGCATAATTTAGCTGCAAAACCCTCAATATAGGTTTTTCCTACTCTCCGATTTAAGCAAGAGTCTGAATATATGAATCTAAAAACCTAATCCTATGGAAAGAACCAGACGAGTAATTTTTTTTTTTTTTTTTTGAGACAGAGTCTCGTTCTGTCGGCCAGGCTGGAGTGCAGTGGCATGATCTCGGTTCACTGCAACCTCTGCCTCCTGGGCTCAAGCAGTTCTCCTGCCTCAGCCTCCTGAGTAGCTGGGATTACAGGCGTGTGCCACCAGGCCTGGCTAATTTTTGTATTTTTAGTAGAGATGGGGTTTCACCATGTTGGCCATGCTGGTCTTGAACTCCTGATCTCAGGTAATCTGCCTGCCTCTGCCTCCTAAAGTACTGGGATTACAGGCGTGAGCCACTGCACCCAGCTCAGATGTGCAATTTGAACAAATAGTCAGACGTGGAATATTAATGAAATCTGTTACATGGTGAACTAGAATATCTCTAAGATCATATAGGTATTCAGGTTTAACATGAGATAGTCAACATTCAGTCTAGTTCCCTGCAAAAGCTGTCAATTCTGAAATCTTAATTATCACATGACTAGGGAAAAGCTTCCCTAGTCAGCTTTACCTTGAGATCTCCAGTGGATTTACTGTCCCAAGAGTCTGGAGGGGCTCTCTTGAGTTGAGATGTAGGGATCCAAGGCTTGAGGCCCTGAAATTTTGCGGTAGTGTGGGTGGTGGGCAAACTTGGTATGGTCCCTTTCAGTGAGTCTCAAGGGCAGCCTTTCTCTGGTGTTGCTTCCAAAAGACCTATTCAGTGGGTTCTAGATCATGAAAGATCTAGTTGTCATCAGCTGGTGGGTCACAAAGGGTTTCTTTTAACTGGTAAAAATATACTTAAGCATGGCCGGGCGCGGTGGCTCACGGCTGTAATCCCAGCACTTTGGGAGGCCGAGACGGGAGGATCACGAGGTCAGGAGATCGAGACCATCCTGGCTAACACGGTAAAACCCCGTCTCTACTAAAAATACAAAAAAATTAGCTGGGCGAGGTATCGGGCACCTGTTGTCCCAGCTACTCGGGAGGCTGAGGCAGGAGAATGGCGTGAACCCGGGAGGCGGAGCTTGCAGTGAGCCGAGATCCCGCCTCTGCACTCCAGCCTGGGTGACTGAGCAAGACTCCGTCTCAAAAAAAAAAAAATATATATATATATATACACACACACACACACACACACACACACACATGCACACACACACACATAAGCATAATGCATTAAAATCTTGTAATATTAAGTCATGTCAGAACTTATGAAAGTGTGAGATTTGTGAGTCTATTATTAGGGCCGTACATCTTCCAGTAACTATTTTATAAGGGGTCAGTCTATGTTTTCCAAGGGGAGTGGAGCTGATTGCCATCAATCAGTATTACCTTTGAACAAGGCAATACAGTCAATTCAGTTAGCTTTGCCTAATACCATTGTGTTTGTAATAACTTATTTAACTGCTTTATAACTTGTCCAGTGAAATGAGCACCTCTGCCACTGGAGGAATATTCTCCAGGAATATTCCATAAAGCAAACACATTTCGTGATAACCTTTTAGCTACTGTTATATCAGCAAACTTCCTGCATGATGGGAAAGCTTCTGTACATCCAGAAAATATTCATTGAAGATGGGAATTGAGTGATGTCCGTCTGTAAATATTCAGATGATCCAGCAGGTGCTGGAAATGTATCATCTGAGTATTTTACTGTCTTGTCAAAATTATGGGTTTGACAAACCAGACATTGGTTATAAACCATTTTAGCAATTTTAGAACAGACAGCCTGCCAGTATTTTTAAAAATAATTGGAATTATTTTATCTTTCCTCTGATGAGTTAAAGAGTACAGAGTTTTTAATAATTAAAGCTTTAAGGAGTCAGGAAGGACCAAGCAACTGTCCAAGCCCTCCATCAGCCCACACTTAACATTGAATTTATATCCTTTTAAATACCAGTTGGTTTCTCCAATTCAGGCACAAGGCACTGGTTATGAAATAGTTCATCACAAGTAATTTGACTTGGATCAATTTTATGGAGCTCACTCAAATTGTATATCTTAACAATTTCAGTACTGGCTGATTTAGTATGAAAAACTGCCAAAGCATTTCCTTGGCAACCAATTAATTCGTGTTCTACTTGATGTGGGGTTAGTGGTTTTATGAACCAATCAATTTATTCATTAGAGTTCTGGAAATTCTTATTTAATCTAATTGTATGAACCTAAGGTTATCAGAAACCTATGTTGTAAGAGTTGTTTCCATGAATCCCCTCAAAGGTGAAAAATTTAGGTTTATAGTTGTTTTCAATAGCTTTCAGGAAAGTACCAAAGTAAAACAATTAGCTGTCTGTGGATGACAAGACTTTAAATGATAATGGTTAAATGTCTGGTGAAAATTAATTATAATGCAATTGACAAGAAAATTTTGTTTCCTTTTCTGTATATACAGTATTTTAAGATAATTAAAATTATGAGTGATAGTAATATATCAAGACTATCAGGTTTCTGGGAATTTCTTTTTTTTTTTTTTTTTTTTTTTTTGAGACGGAGTCTTGCTCTGTCACCCAGGCTGGAGTGCAGTGGCCGGATCTCAGCTCACTGCAAGCTCCTCCTCTCGGGTTCACGCCATTCTCCTGCCTCAGCCTCCCGAGTAGCTGGGACTACAGGCACCCGCCACTTCGCCCGGCTAGTTTTTTGTATTTTTTAGTAGAGACGGGGTTTCACCGTATTAGCCAGGATGGTCTCGATCTCCTGACCTCATGATCCGCCCGTCTCGGCCTCCCAAAGTGCTGGGATTACAGGCTTGAGCCACCGCGCCCGGCCATTTCTGGGAATTTCATATAATTTCTGGAAAACATATTAATAACATACCCATGCAATATAACTTAAAGACGGTTCAGCAACACTTATTATTTGACAATGCTTCCCATGCAATTTAACACATCTCTCTTTTTTATAAGAAGAGAGGAAAAAATTCCTTTGAGAAATTCCAGAGGTCAGTTGGGAAACTTCCAAAGTTGGTTTGAGGTCAAAAGGCCTTAATTTAATGTTTGATTTTGAGAAGTTGCTAAAAAATGTCAAAAGGTTTAAAATACTTAATTAAAATAGGATCATAGGTCACTGGGAACAATAGTCATTTAAGCAGAGTGATAATTAAAATACTTCAAAGACAGTTACATAATTATAGAAAAACCTTAGCTTTTTAAATAGAGAGAACTGCTTTGCTTTTCTGAGAAGAGTTTTATTTCTCCTTCACTTATGAAGCTTTGTTTGATGGGATATGAAATTCTTGGTTGAAATTTCTTTTATTTAAGAATGCTGAAAATGTACCCCAATTTCTTCTGGCTTGTGAGGTTTCTGCTGAGAGGTTTGCTGCTAGCCTGATGGATTTCCCTCTGTGCATGAATTGACTTTTCTCTCTTTAAGATTTTTTTTTTTACCTTGACCTTGGTGAATCTGATGACTCTGTGCCTTGGGGATGGTTGATTTATATGATGTCTAGCCAAGGTTCTCTGTATTTATTGGTTTTGCATGTCATCCTCTCTAGCAAGATTAGGGAAATTTTCATGGACTATATCCTCAAATATATTTTCTGAGTTGTTTATTCTCTGTCTCTCTCTCTCAGGAATACCATTGAGTCATAGATTTGGTCTCTTTACATAATCCTATATTTCTCAGAAGGTTTATTCATTTTTAAAAATTATTTTTCTTTTTGTTCAACTGAGTTGACTTGAAGAACTGGCCTTTGAGCTCTGAGATTCTTTCCTCAGCTTCGATCCTTCTGTTAATACTTTTGATTATATTATGAAATTCTTATAGTGAATTTTTCAGCTGTGGAAGCTCAATTTGGTTGTTTCTTAAAATGGCTATTTCATCTTTCAGCTCTTAGATCATTTTACTAGATTCTTTGGAATCCTTGGGTTGGGTTTCAACTTTCTCCTGAATAGTCATGAGATTCCTTGTCATCCAGATTCCACATTCTATGTCTGTCATTTCAGTCATTTTTGATTGGTTAAAAACCATTGCTGAGGAGATAGTGGACTTGTTTGGAGGTAGGGGTACACTCTGGCTTTTTGCATTGCCAGAACTCTTGTGTTGGTTCTTTCTCATCTGAGAAGGTTGCTGTTCCTTTAATTGTGGTATAAATTGAGTATAGTTAATTGGCTTCATTTCTAGATGTTTTCAGAGGGCCAAGGCTCTATGCAGGTTATTTATTTGGGCTGAATTCTTACCCTTAGTCTTACAGGGGGTTATATTAGCAAAGTATTTTTGTTGTTGTAGTTTGGGCTGCAATCCAGTAGATGATGCTTAAGAGTATTTGCTGGTAGAGGCTCTTACTCAGCTGCATGGCTCCTTTGTATTTCCTGCCACTTGCAAGCTTGCTCTGTGGTGCAGTGGCGAGAGAGGTGACCCCTTCACCGAGTTTACTCCTGGGCCTTGGGGGAACTTCCTCCAATCACTGGCACTGTACCTGCATTTCTTTTGTTAGGGGTTTAGGCTACAGGGTTCCCTCAGTCAGAGGCTGCAGTAGGGAGATAGACCACACCTTTTCAGTCTGGCTCTGTGGAGTGAGGCATGCCTATTCCTGCTGCAGCCCATGAACTCCTGTGACTCACCCCTCTTAGTGCTCTGAGAGTGTGGGCTCCATTCTCACTCGAGTGCCTTAGTACTCCCAGGCTATGCACTGCAGACCTGGGGAGAGATCAGGCTTTTTGTTCCGTCCCCACCTTGCAGGGGTGGGGACTGCAATGGCAGCAATGGCATACAGCCCGCCAGTTACCTCAGGGAGTGCCACCCCAAAGAAATGCATAGCCATGGCTAATTTGAGTGATCAGACAGGGATGGGGCAGCTGTGCTGTGGGCCCAGGCTTGGGGGGTGCTTTTCCTAGGGAAGACCAAAGAAGATAGTTTGGCCTCCTCTCCATAGGATAGCTGTGGTGTGCTGTAGGCCTGCAACAACAATCAGGCTGTTTGTTCCCTTTCTAGCCTCGGTGGTGGGACTGATGAGTGGGTACTATGGTGGTGTCAATGACAGAGGGCCTGTCAGTTGTCTCTGGAAGCTCCACCCCAGAGAAATGAAGAACCACCACTAACTGAAATGATCAGGTGGGAGTGAGGCAGCTGCTCTGGGGGCCTAAGCTGGAAGGCCCTGCCCAATCAGGAGCAGCAAAGTCAGAGATCTGCATGGAAAACAGTCTGGCCACCTTACTGTATAGCAGCTGTGGCATGGTGGAGGCCAATGACAGTTCTTAGATTCTTTATTCTCTCCCCAGCCTGAGGACAGCAGGGGCATGGGCTGCAGCAGTGGCAATTGCAGCAGGCTTGTTAGTTGCCTCTGGGAGGTCCATCCCAGAGGAAAGAAAAGCGATGACCAGCTGGAATGTTCAGGTTGGGGTGGGGTGGCTGTGCTGGGGGCCCAGGCCATTGGACCTTCCATGATGAGGTACAATGTGCAGTTCATCCTCTCCTCAGCACCATGCATGTGGTCCCTGTCCTAGAGGTGCACTAGAGAGCCTCAGCTCCTTTGTTGGTAGGGCTATGGCAGCTGGCACCAGCATGCTTGGGAATCCAGGGCTCATGGAGCTCGGGGGGCTTGAGTGGTAGCTCTGCACAGAGTCCGCAAAGCTCTCTGTGTCGATCTGGAAGCCCAGGGGAGCTGGGGGCCTCTCCTGTGCCCAAGATTACAAAGCTTATGCAGACGTGTGGTCCCTGGGGACTCTCACTCATCCTTTCCTCACAGCTGGGAGCCTCCTCTGGCTCTGCACCAATCCTGGGTGGGCAGCTGTCCTGCCTTGCTTTTCTTTGCTTTCTGTGGGTCGCTGTTGCTTCCTTGATGAATCAAAACATGGCCTCCTGTATGATCCACTTGAAGAACTAGTGTTTACTTGCCACTCTGCCTCTTCTCCATGACAGCAGCATGCACTAACTGCTTCTAGTCAGCCATCTTGGCAAGTCAGCCATCATGGCGTTTCTTTTACTGACTTTCTTAATTATCTTGACAAAACACAGAATATTTCCTTGGCCAATTACCTAAAAGGTAAAAACAAAGCAAACAAACAAAAAGTCTTTTCACAATTTCCTATTAAAAGTAGACCAATACCTCAAGAAAAAGTTGTTTTAACATAGGGGATGAAATTCTAATTTCCCTTCATAGTGTTTTTGATATTAATGCTTAATTTTTAGAAAAATGTACAAATAGCACATCTAATCTTAGCTAGCTCAATCACATATAACATTTCTTTCCCAAGGTTCCTCTTCTACAGACTTTTTGTATTAGTCCATTCTCAATGAAGAAATAGCCAAGAATGGGTAATTTGTAGAGGAAAGAAGTTTAATTGACTCACAGTTCCACATGGCTGGGGAGGCCTCAGGAAACTTACAATCATGTTGGAAGGCAAAGGAGAAGCAGGCACTTCCTCACAGGGCAGCAGGACGGAGTGAGTGCAAGCAGGGGAAATGCTAGATGCTTATAAAACCATCAGATCTTGTGAGACTCACTCACTATCATGAGAACAGCATGGGGGAAACCACTCCCATGATTTATCTCCACCGGGTCCCACCCTTGACATGTAGAGATTATGGGGATTATAATTCAAGATGAGATTTTAGGTGGGGACACAGCTAAACCATATCACTTTCTAATATCCAGTCAGTTTTTTTCTCCCCCTATAGTTCTTTCTCGGTTTGGATCAATCATTCTACTTTAGAACAAAAATTTTTCTCCTTTTGTTTTAACAGAGCAATACACATCCTCATAACTTATGCTTTTCCTTACCAAGAGCACATCTTACCTATATTGTATACTTGCATATAAAATAGTTTTCCTTATTATTTCTAGTAATTTTAGTTACGTATTTTAATTAGAATTCTTGGCCCTTTATGACCTTAATTTCTAGTGAATACTAGGAAGAAAGCAAGTGTGAATATCATACCAGCAGTCTATAGATTGGAAAATCTGTGGATTATAATTCTAGGAGCATGTACTGTTTTATAATGCATTTTTTTCAGTGTGGCACAGAACATTTATTAACAGTCCCAACTGTCTTTAGTCTCTCTGTGGTAAGAAATGGTAAAGGAAGCAAATTTTTATTTCTATCTTGTTAGGGCTTTTTTTTCCCCTGTCCTTCGTAACAATATTAAAAGTTTCTAGTATAGCAAGGACATTTTTCACATGGGAATTCTATCTTACCTCTATTTAACACTTGCTTTTAATAATTATGCTTGAAATGCTCATAAAGATGAGATATTAAATAGCTAGCCATTACCTTAAGTTATTTTTCTTGCTGACAAGTTATGTCACATAGAGATAGCATGAACTTTTGTTACTAAATAAACCTGGGGAAGAAGGGTTGTGCATCTGTATTATACTAAATGCTGACAACTCTGAAGGTATGCCTGCATTAATCAAGCCAATATACTTTTATTAGCTACTATTTACCAAAGATTATCCAAGATTATGTAAACATGAAAAATATTTTAGGTTTGTTTCTAAGGGTTTAAGGAATACCTATTTTATGTAAGAACTTATTTTTCTTTAAGCCAATTAAATAATTATCTTTTACAATTTAATTTTGGCAATACCATAAGGAAAAAGAAAATATATTACACATTCATAACATACCTACTGACATATATAAATATAAACATAAAAGCAAATCTTGTAGTATTCATTTAAAAATTTTAGCCCAGTGCCAAGTACAGTAACACAAAGCTCCCTAATATGTTAAAGGATATCTGGAAGTGAAGTTTTTCTGGCCCATGAGACAAGATTACATACCCAGATGGCTAAAGCTTTTGACTGATATTTGTAGAAAAGACTTAAGATTTTTTCGATTCGCCTTCTCTAAGAAATCTTTTAAAGAGGAAATCTTTGATTCATTTAACATCTTAGCTGTTTAATACTTCTGTGTATCAATTAAAGAATGTGTCCCATTGCTTTTGTGGTACGTCGGATCCTTTCTTCTCTAATGTGCCTCACAAGCGATCAATTTTATCTTGGTTAACACTTCACTGTGGCCACTGTAATTCCTTCTTGTCCTTAGTGAGGTTAACAGGTTTAAAAAAAATGCACAGGTTCTGGGGCCATAATTTTTGTACATAGAGAAAATTGTGCTTATTTTTGGTGTTTTTAAAGAGGTAAACATTGGGTTGATATAAGAAGCTAGCAGGCAGCTTCACTGATATTTCTTTAAGGCAAGTTTTTCTTTTCCTTTTTCTTTATCATTGTCTTCATCTTCTCTCTCCTTTCACTCCTCCTCTGAAGGTATTCCGGAAGAAGATGGAAACATGTAGGCAATAGTCTTTCCACCACTGGAGATGTTCTATCATATTCAGAGAAACTAAATGAGATATACCAGAATCCTCGCATATTCAAGTCCTGCAGTTGGCCCTGCAGAACCTTCATATATACAAAAGCCCTTCATATATGCAGATTTCCATTCCTGCAAATACTGTATTTTCAATATGTGTTTGGTTGAAAAATATCAGCTTAGAAGCTGATATTATAAGCTTGTAAACTGACATTTTAAGCAGAACTATGCAGTTCAAACCCATATTATTCAAGGGTCAACTGTATATTTACAGGTCACCTTTCATCTGAAGGACTTTCATGTCTACTACACAGGATGTTATAATGATCTATTGTCAAAAATGTTCTTTGCAACTTATAGAAACATGAGAGTACAGCTTGTGTGGCTCAACAGAATTCTGATAAACTCTAGGATTAAAAAGAGAGAAGAAATAAAGGCAGGGTTGAAAAATGAGAAAGAAATGATAGTCTTTTAGACAAGGAGTTAAGTATTCAATTCGCCATATTTTTGAATTCTACCAAGCTTTGGAACACTCTCCTTGGCCCAGAAAATCTATCAGGAAACCGTACTTGAGCTAGGCTGCAAGTGAATGTTTGCTATACTTTCGATTTGTTATGCTCCTGTGTAGGAGAGAAAATGCTAAGCAAATATTTGCATATTGCACTGTAAGGAAATAAAAAATGCATTAGAAGTGAATCAGTTGACCTCATGTTGTTTCATTAGAAGTAATTTCTTTTGGATTGTCTCTTTGCCTATAAATGTTCTTCCTTTGCATCTTAACAACAACTCTGTCATGAGTAGTCTGTGACTAGCTTTATTTTTTCCACTTTTGCTCCCCATGAATATGGTAAGTACCTCTCCCACTCTTTATGGGGCCTGCGTTTTACATCCTGCAAAGACCAGTTACATTTAATCCATCCTTTTCTTTAGAGGAACATTTCTCAAATTATCTCTAATTTTTCGGTGTTTTACAGTAAAATGGATCAGGTCTAAGGGTTCTCTAAGAGAATTTAGCATTTGACATTTTTATTTTTATAGCAATTGAAATATATCAATGAAACATATTCAGAAAGGGCATTATATCAGACACTGCTGGCCTATTTTAGATTTTGTCATTTTTTATCATAGTTAGTTTTTGACCTTAATAATAAGTATTATTTTAGTTATTGCCAGTGAGTGATAGGATAGAGCTTAACTAAATGCTTAATGATGTGCCTGGATCCCCGCATAGATCCACAGTTATTATATTCCTTAGGGTTTTGCTATAGCTATATAGAGGAAAGGGAATTCAGTCATCCCAATGCACATGGTACCCTGGGCATGCCAAACTCAAAAGAATCTATACTATAGCAGCTATATGCACAATGTAAGTACCAATTTAGTTTCACCAAAAATCATCACTTTGTATTAAATTCGTATCATTGATTGGAATTTTACTGGCCGACCTTTTTAAGTTTTGTATATGTTAAGATTCTACAATTATATACAACTGTAAGTGTAAGAAAAGTTATTGCTAGTTTTATGTGGGTGCGTATATAGGTAATATAATAAAAAAAATTTAGGTTGAAGGTTTATGTGGTAACTTTTCTCCTTATAAAGATTTTTTCCTGGAGTGGTATCATTAAAACATTCAAAACAGATTTTATGAAGTAACTACTGACACTATGGAAAAGAGCTAAGCTCCATTCTGATTTGTGCAGAGTGACTGGGTATTCAGGGAGAATAAGGGAGTAGGAAAGAGGAACAGCAGGGGCCTGAGCAGAGTCAAGGAAGTGAAAAATTACAAAAATCAGAAAGTGGAGGTTGGTCCCTGTAAACCCATGTGGGTTTGTTAACTGGTGCTCATCAAAGTTAGACTCCTAACCTTCTTTAGAGATTGGGAGACAAGAGCCCTATCTTCAGGCATTGACTGGAGGAAACAGTCAATTCTTTTGTCTACCTTGAGCTGATCAGGCAGGAACTTTAAGGGGTGGGAGGGTAGGACCATCCTAGGGTTGTGGCCTTAGGCTTTTAGAAACTATTAATACATGCATGTTTGTTAAAGTCTTTATAGGTCAATGTTGAGGCTGAGCTGAAAAGAGTGCTCAGAGGAACCTGGAGAGACTTTGGTTAAAGAGAGGATCTTTGTCAGTGATAATTACA
This sequence comes from Papio anubis, assembly GCF_008728515.1. Taxonomy (NCBI): domain Eukaryota; kingdom Metazoa; phylum Chordata; class Mammalia; order Primates; family Cercopithecidae; genus Papio; species Papio anubis. Next base: position 160,421,266 of record NC_044977.1, on the reverse strand, counting down.
GTGTGGCACTTTCTGATAAACAGTGACTGCAATGTTTTAACTGTTGTTAAGTGAGCTTGATTTTAATATATTAGCTAAAAAAATATGAAAGATTATGCTCTTCATTTCAGGGCCGAGATCTGGACTATAAAATTCAGGAATATAAAGAAGCTGGAAAAATCTTTCCAGATAACCAAATAATAGAATGGTTTATCCAACTGTTGCTGGGAGTTGACTACATGCATGAGAGGTATGTTCATTTGCTACTAGGAATATGATATATTTTTAACAGTCATGTCTGAACTTGAAAAGTGAATTTTTTTCTATAATTGAAAGAAAACAAGTTCAAAAAAATATATGATTGTAATTAAACATCTATAATATGTTTTTCCTTGAGAAAACTGTTGAATGATTATATCTAGAGGATTTATTTGCATAGTTTTTTGTTGCTTTTCTAAAACTCAAGTTGGCCATGAATATAAGATAGAAATTTGTGTTAAACACATTTCATTATATCTGATCATCTCCTATGAATTACAGGAAGTTCTCAGATACTTTTGGCATCCTATGAATTTATTGTATCTTACAGCAGGCTTCAGTGGTAGATATCTTAGTATGCCGCAAATGAATTGTGTGGTCACCTTGGAATGTGTCGGTGCACACTTAGCTAGGTTCACATCCCAGAAGAGCTCAGTAATTGAGACAGAATGTATTCTTTAGCCTCAGAGAGATAAGTATTCAGATAGAAAGTCAGTTTTGATGTGAAGTATCTGATAAGGTCAATTATTTCGATTATCTGTGATTTACATTTACAATCTCTGCCTCAAAAATGTATTTTAAAACTTTTAATGAATTTTTATAGGTCAAAAGTAAGAAGTTTTAGAAGTTAAATGTTTTAGAGACCCAAAAATGATATGAACACGTTTGAAAAGATGAACATACATAGACAAAAAAGAAGTGGATACTCTGAGGTGTATATGGTAGCTTTCATCTTGGGAGTGGGCATTAACACATAGTACCATTCTTCTTGAACGAAAGGGGTGATTTATAAGGCACACCAAGGTCTAGCTATCCATGGATGTCAGATTGCTTAAATGTGTCATCTGTACTTTCTGACAGCATAAAAAGTAATCGGATTATTTTGTAATTTGCCATGTATCTCCTAAAACACATGCTTGTTGATACAGATAGCTACTGATTTATTGACACCTCATAACAATCTGTTGGATGATGTCAAACTATCTTAAGAAATCTTTTATTAAAAGATTATTTGACTTAAAAGAATCAAATAATCTTTTAATAAGGTACCCAAAGCTACTGACTATAAAACGTCTGTGTACATACATTTATATTGGTGTTTCTTTTATTTTCTTTACTACTTCTTAGCATATTGTTAGGTTACACACAAGAAAAACAACTAAAAAAAAACCACATATTAAGATGCTAACTATTGTATTCTATGCACAAAATACAAAACTGGAATCTGGTTGATTTAAGAACCCAAATAGTTTTGATACCTTTAAGACTGCTTAGTAATAGTTCAAATAATGAGTTTAAAATAACCCTTCAAACAAAGGCTTATGATTTTTAAATCTTTTAATATTCAAAGAAAGCCATTAAATGAGACTAAATATTTGGATATTTGTGAATCCTTGGATTTGAAATACAATCCTTTGTGATTCAGGTAACAAGTGATGGTGCTTCTTAGTCATTGTGTTATTATAACCAATTATTGTAAAGTTTTTGTGTATAGAGAAATTACAGTTTCATATTTCAGTTCATCAATTCCCTCGTTAGATAGTGATAAATTAAAAATAAGTGTCAACCTCAAAGAGCTGTCAGTAAGCGAACAGACATAAAACATGTACTCTTGTAACTATAAGCCATGTACCATGGTGGATGTACATGATTAAGTGTCTCCACTATTCACCAGATTCATGACCTTGAGCAAGCTGGTCATGAAAGCAAGCTCTCCTCTCTGAACCTGTTTCCTCATCTATTAGGTTGGTGCAAAAGTAATTGTGGTTTTTGCCATTACTTTTAATGACAAAAGCCACGACTATTTTTGCACCTACCTAATATAAAGTAAGGATAATAATAGGACTCTCCTTGCTTACATTATAGGGTAGAAAATATGCGTTGAGATATTATACAGTTTAAAAATTTGCAAAATGTTAAGCTCTGTGTAATGTCATTATAATTTAATATAGAAATGAAAGCACAGACATCAAAAGCGGTTTTAAAAACGATGACAGTAACAAGTGTTAGTAAGCATATGGCACACCTGGAATTCTTTTATATTCTTAATGAGTATACATTGATATAAACACTTTTGAGACATGTTTGGCAATACTTCCTAAGCCAAACATACAAATACCTATGACTCAGTAATTCTATTCCTAAGGGTAGAAGTGAGTGCTGATGTCCAACAAAAGGTATACAGAAATGTCCATAGAAGCCTTTTTTGTAATTGCGAAAACACTAAAAAATATTCATCTACAGTGGAATGGTTACATAAGTGTGGTATGGCCCTATAATGGACTTTTAAAATTACTATTCTATAATTTTAAAACAATAGACAATTGATAATAAGCATGACCTGGGTGAATCTCAGAGATCAGATGTAGGATGAAAGAAACCAGGTGCAAAAGAGTCTATACTGTATGACTACATTTATATGAAGTTCAAAAGTAGGCAAAACTAATCTAAGATAAGTCAGAATAGAGATTATATTAGCAAAGGGGTTTTGCCTGGAAGGGGCACAAAGAAAGCTTCTGGGATGTTAGAAATGTTCTATAGATTAATCTGGATGGAGGATTACAAGAGTGGTACATATGTTGATATATATGTAAAAAATCATCAAATTTAAGATTTTTGCATTTTAATGTAAGTTATACTGTAGTTTAAAACAAGTGATAAAAGTGCCAAGAAGAGTACAATTTAAGTGTTATAGGAGATCAGAAGAGAGATAATGTTTTCATTTGGGGAATCAATGGAGGCTTCTTGGAAGAAGTAGCACTTGACCCAAGGTAGGTTTTGAGTATGATGAAAAATGGGTCAGAGCTTTCCAGATGTAGGGAACAGAGCACAGCCACAGAGGTGGAAAAACATGGAAATCTTAGAATGGTGAGTGGTTCTGTTGGGAAGGCTCTTGGAGTAATGAATAACGTTGTTGGCAAAGGTAGGCTGAGGTCAAGAGGGCTTTATTTTGGAGCATAGACATTGAACTCCACAAGAGCTTTTTGAGTGGAGTTATATAATATTGCCAGAGCTTGCTTCAGGAAGGTGAGATGATAAATTATACCAAGGAGAGAAGATAACTTGGGTTATCAGTCAAGAACCTTTTATAATATACATGTGTGAGATTGTAAGGCCTAAACCAAGCTGGCAGAGGTGGGTAGAATGAGGAAGGATAATAATGAACTCAGTAAGTTGAAATGGCTGGACTTGAAATTAAGTTGATCTGTGACATGTGATAGAAGGTCAAAGATGAACCTGAGGTTTTGTGCCTGGATGAATGAGAAGTTGGAAAGACAGGTTTGAAACAATGGTGATGAGTTTAATTGTGAATATGCTGGGTAGAATATGGAGAGAGAAGGAGAAGAAGAGGGAGGAGAGAGAGAGAATGAGAATGAGAGAAGGAAGTTAGAAGTGAGACCCTGGATCTTAGGGAACCATCAGGGCTTGACTTTGTTTGGGTTCCTACAATATCAGAGCCCTGAAACAAAGACTAGGGTACAAATAGATTTTTTAGGAGGTAATCTTAGAAAGCAGAAGCCAATGAGTGGGAAGAGTGAGAAGCAGCCAGAAAAGCTGTGCAGAATGCATGATTGAACTAGTGGCTGCTGTGGGTAGAGGGATGCAAAGGCAGGACTCTTCTAATAGTGTGTTAAGTTTTGGGTTTCTCTTCCTGCTTTCTCTCCTGACTTTTTGGAAAAAAAAAAAAAAAAAGCAGGCCGGGCACAGTGACTCACGCTTGTAATCCCAGCACTTTGGGAGTCCAAGGCAGGTGGATCATGAGGTCAGAATTTCGAGACTAGCCTGGCCAACATAGTGAAACCCCGTCTCTACTGAAAATACAAAATATTATCCGGACATGGTGGTGAGTACCTGTAATCCCAGCTATTTGGAGGCTGAGGCAGGAGAATGGCTTGAACCTGGGAGGCGGAAGTTGCAGTGAGTCGAGATTGCACCATTGCACTCTAGCCTGGGCGACAGTGCAAGACTCCATCTCAAAAAAAAAAAAAACCAACCTTGCTTAAATATAACTATTGTTTTCTAGCACTATTATGAATTTCCTCTTGAAAAATTTCTTGTGTTTCTGGGAATTTGGAGTGAGGAGGGGAAGGAAGGTGTCTTCCTCTTGATCCAACTTTAGAATGGTTTTTAAACGGAGCAGTTACATATATATATATATTATTCCTGATTGTAAATGTGTAATCTGTGTTTCACTTCTGTTGGTTTTCAATATTTAATTTAGGATAAAACATATTTCCTTCAGAAAATAAACTTATTTATCTTAATTATCTGATTTTAAAACATTTTAAATCCAAAAGAATGATTTTTTTAGCATATGGCATAAACATTTATAAATAATGATGTTAAAAAGCCAAGACTATTCACAGCTCACTGATAGCTACTTTGGGAATGTAGCACTAAAACATGTTCTTGCTGAAGGGAGTCATGCTGTATTAACAAAACTCCAATGTCAGTGGCTTACAGCAGCAATCATTTCCTGCTCATGTTGCATATTGACAGATAGGGGTCATCTGCAAGTCTGCTCTACATGTCTTCATTCCAGTACCCAAACTGAAGGAGCAACCCCTATCTGGGATGGGCTTTACTCCTGGTGGAAGGAAAAGCAAGAGTGCGGAAACCCCTTGCTCAGACATGACAATCATCCAGTCTGTTCACATGTCATTGACCAGAGAAGTCACATGACCACTCCTAATGTCAGAGGTGTGGGGATGCCTCTTCCTCCCAAAGGGAGCCCTCACTGCAAGGAATAAGAAGTGTGAATACTTGGGAACAAGAATGAGTCTACTACAATGTTTCACTCAGTTTTAAACTGAAATCTTTCAAATTACAGCTGATAAATGTAGGCTTGTCTACAAAGCATTATTCTAGTTTTCTCCTTGTATGATCTATAGTATATATTAAAGTAGATTTTGAAAATTACATAAATTGGCTTACATATGAGTTAAGAAGATTACCTTGGACACAATACATGTGAAGAGGTTAGGTTTGTTGCAAATGCCTTGAAAAACTTTTAGTTTATTATATATATGATGGTGGATTTTATGTGTCAACTTGACTGGGCAGTAGATGCCCAGAATTAAACATTGTTTCTAGGTGTGTCTCCAGGGTGAGATTAGCATTTGAATCTGTGGACTCAGTGAAGTAGATTGCCCTCCTCAGGCATCATCTAATCCCTTGATGACTTAAATAGAACAAAAGACAGAGGAAGGAGGAATTTGCCCCCTTCTGCCTCACTACTTGAGCGAGACATCTCATCTTCTACCCTCGGACTGGGATTTACACCATTGGCTCCCCTGGTTCTCAGTCCTTTGGACTGGGACTGAATTATACCATTGGCTTTCCTGGGTCTCCGGCTTGTAGACAGCAGATTGTGGGTCTTCTCAGCCTCCCTAATTTGTGAGCCAATTCTTTATAATAAATCATTTATCATGCATTTCTCTGGAGAACCCAGACTAATACAGCGCAGCTGCAGAGGAGATGAAGACGACCCTGGAAACACTAAGAAGAATGAAGTTACAGAAAAAATGAAGGATCTGTTCACTCCTTTGGAGCTTTCCTGTACTTATTTTAATTTGGTTTATTTATATGCTATTCTAAATCTATAACATATGGCATAAACATAAATAATGATGTTAAAAGCTGAGAGTATTCACAGTTCACTGAAAGCTATCTTGAGAATGTTGCACTGAAACCCATTCCTGTTCTGGGCCGGGAGTTCAGTTAATGTCAATTTCTTAGGATAAAGGACTGAGCAGCCTCTCTGCAGACAGCCCACCTGCTGGTGGTCTTGAGGCTTTGCGATTTTGGTGCTTTCCCAGTGGAGGAGAGAACAGGGCTGGGACACTTACTCCAAGATGGTTTCCTCATCACCTCACTGCCCATGCATTTCCCAGCCAGCTCAGTGAGGTATTGTGGTAGAGTGGCTAAAATGTTCCCTGAAAGGCAGTGTTAAGAACTCATTTTTAGTGTAGTGAAGCTTCCAGGGAAGAGACATACTTGGAAATCTGAGTCAGTAAATATGACTGTGGAAGGAGGTGTCCTACCCCAGATTTGAAGATGGAAAAGCAGAGAGAAGTTGTGTTTGGTGTTACTGGAGATTCCTGCTTTCTCCTGGTCCTCACCTCTTGAGGATATCCTATAGTCACTTTTTCAAGGCAAACTCACCCCTGAGTCAGGTGTGGGCACACTCCTGATGTGCTGGCAGTGGCCAATAGTTTGAGGAAGACCTGACCCTGCTTCTGACTTGTAACATAGAGGACTCATTGTGTTAGTGAGGGGACATGACACAGATGAAGAAAGGCAGGTGCCTCAGCACCCAGGACAGGGGCCAAATGGCAGAGACCAGTAACGGGATTTGCCTAGGTTGTACGTCACAAAGGATCCATTGGCTGTGCCAGCACCTTTGGCAAGAAGAGTTTGTGATCCACCCTGAGAACCTGCCAGATGAAGGACAGACCTCCAGGGAGGGTTTCAGAAACTATTCATATAAGGGCTTGAGGGGAGGTGAAGAGAATTGTCCATACTTTCTCCACAGTTCTACCTTGGGCTGGAGGCCTGAGAAAGGCCTGCTCTCTGCACCTCCACAGACTGTTCTTTATCCTAACATGGGCCCTGGATGCTGGGGAAGAATGACCTGATGGGGAGATGGAGATGGGATTTTTAGCATGAATTTTAACCACAAACTGTCAGCAAATCTTAACCATATCACTTGGGTACCATGAAACATAGAAATGAGAAGGAGCCACCACTGGAACAGATATGGTATGGTGCACATGAGATAATAGATGGAGAACTGTGTTGAGCTTTTTAGAAGAAAGATTTCATATAAACTGTATTGCCTGTTACCTTATTATTTCTTAGATTTCATTTTCATATACTTCAAAGGAAAGGATATTAGCCAAGCATGGGACAAAAATATGCTGGCCCATTTTGGCTTACTGTAACCACAAAGCCAATACATTATGATTTTTTTTTTTTTCCTCCTGAGACAGAGCCTCGCTGTGTCACTCAGGCTGGAGTGCAGTGGCACAATCTCAGCTCACTGCAACCTCCACTTCCTAGGTTCAAGCAATTCTCCTACCTCAGCCTCCCAAGTGGCTGGGATTACAGGCATGTGCCACCATGCCCAACTAATTTTTGTATTTTTAGTAGAGATGAGGTTTCACCGTGCTGGCCAGGCTGGTCTTGAACTCCTGACCTTGTGATCTGCCCACCTCGGCCTCCCAAAGTGCTGAGATTACAGGCATGAGCCACCATGCCTGGCCAATTATGATTTTTCAATAGATATTTAGCAAATAGCTTGATACCTGGTTTGTTGCATAGAATCTATTGTTCCATTGCCACAGTGCCAGCTAATTACTTCTCATAACTGCTTTCTAACATATTGTATGCCTTATTCTTAAAGTATCTACTGATGAGTTACTAATTTATATATTTATAGAGGCCTATCAGTGTATTATTACTTGTAATTCATCTTCTGCTTATCTAGTCTAGGTGTCATCAGGTGAGTTTCTTTGGAATGTTTTACTTATTCCAAAGTTATAGCACCAAGTCGTCTGGTGGGCTCCTTAGCTCACTATTCCAAATCCTAAACCCGTGATCTCTGACTTCCTAGAATCAATAGCTGTAGAAACTAAGTGATCAACTTAAGATGGTCTTAATTGCAAATAACAGCGGCAGATTAAATAGTAGAGAAAATTTATTACCTTGCCTAACAAGAAGTCTCCAAAGTGAGTTGTTCTAGAGCTGGTTAACTTGGGTGGCTTGGCAGTATTATCTAGGGTTCTAGTTCTTTCTCTTTATTCCACCATTCTCAGGGTGGTTGGCTTTTGTAGTCAGGCTTGTCTTGTGGTTGCCAGGATGGCTGTAACACGACCACATATCCCGCCTTCATACAACAGTAACCAAACTCCAGAAAAGGTAAAAGGGACATATGGCATGTCACTCCCCCACTTTTTTGTCTTTTACAAGAGTAGGGAAATATTTCCTATAAGATTCCAGCAGACTTCCCTTATGTCTCATTGGTGTTAAAAAATTTTTCATAAAACATGGAAGAGACAAAATATATTAGTGGATATTTTTTTCATTGCAGTGCTGGCCTTAACTTTCTATTATCTGGGCTACTTTGTAACTCTGTGGAGGCAGAGGCACACTTGAATATATTTGTCCAGCAGAGATGCAAATAATTTCTGTCTAGTGGAACAGATATCCCTGGTGATGATTGTTTATGGCCTTGTTGGGCATTAACCAGTTTTGTATCTAACTCAGCAATCGTATCCCCCTGCCACATTCACCCCCTACTCCCTCCACTTCCTTTACCTAACAGGTCTGAGGAGGGCTGAGCCTCCCCAGAGGCTCATGGGGTTCTGGCGTCAAGGGAGAATAGGAGGAGAATGCTTATGGGTAGGCATTTAACAGTTCCTGCCATACCAACAGAACCCCAAGAGTGGGCATAGAGAAAGCCAGATTTCATTTAACACAGTTAGTAAATACTGTTGTTCTCTTTTTAAATCAGTAAGAAGTCAGCAACATATTCATGTACAGCACAGGTCTAGGTATTGTGGGAATGTAAGAAAGCAGTAGAAAATAGTTATTAAATAGCAAAGTTTTTACAGATAAACAGACCTACGTGAGAATAGTGGTTTATAGAGTCAAACAGACCTAAGTTTGAACCAATAGGCTGTACAACATTGGGCAAGTTATTTGGCCTTTCTATGCCTTGATTTCCTCATCTCCAGATTGGGCATAATAGTAAAAAGATAGTAGTATAGTGCTTAGGATGATAACATCTGGAGTTATGGACCTCAAGATGAAGTGGCCTAGTGTTGCATTGTCTAGTTTTGCTCTTCTCTTTTCTCTCTATTCTTAGAAACATACTTATTCCTCTCTAATCCACTGAAGGGTTAAAGAGGCTAAAGATTATTTGAATTAGGGGAATTCTCATTATCATATCCAGTTCTTCACTTTATATGCTGATTTTATAGGCCCGGCTGAGTTTCTGCCCATTTGTGTCCTATAAAGTAAACTATATGATCTTTATGAGTGACTTTTCTTTAAAATGTTCTTAGTCAGAATTTGCAGCTTTATTCAATAATTGAATAAAGCTGGATGGTTGAGGCCTGAACACTTTACAAAGGTAACTTCGTTACACTTGTATTATCATTAATTCTAGTGGTAAAATTATTTTTATAATTGATATTTCTGGTTTTAATTTATGGTAGTAATATTAATTTGGTGGGCATGTACCTGAGAGTGATCATTTACTGAGAGAGATGTTTCCTTACGACCAGATGAATGTCTTTATTGGTAATTATTTACAATTATAAATAATTCTTTAGTAAAGTGACAATGGTTAGGTTTCCCTTCTGCCGTCTGTTATAGTTGCTGGTGTACTTAAAAAACTCTCTAACCTGAGTGTAAGCATTATGAGATACTTAGCCCTGTCTTATGAATCTTTATATCTGTCACATTATATAGTATAGCACATAACGTCTAGTTGGCACTCAATAATTATTTTTTTGATTAATGAATGAGTCCCACTAGATAGTATTCATCTTTGTACCAAGGATGGTGTTTTAAAAACCAACATGCATTTATTGAGCATCTACTGTGAGTGAAGAACTGTGAAGAGGAAGAGATGATATTAATAGAAATGTGGCTCAAGCATTTGCTAAGGGTGCCAGAAGCATTGGTAGAGCCAGATCTTGAAATCTCTAGCAGGCCACGTATAAGACTGTAGACTCTATTCCAGAAGCAGTGCAGAGCCATTGAAGGACTTAAGTTGGTGTTTGAAGGACAGGTTTTCATTTTATAAAGCCACAACCCCATTTCTGACCTAAGGCTCAAGAATACTGCTCCCAGACTGGGTTCTCCTGTTTAAGAAGGGGGGCAGATACACTGCAGTCAATTTCTCCTTAAAGACTTTGACTCCAATTGTGTCCTTCTTTTCTATTATTTTTATTCAGGATTTCAGTTCTACTTTCTTTATATACCCCACAAATTATTAATTAGTGCTACCATTATTATTGGCTTATAAGCCAAAATTAGTTTAGATTTCCCCACTTTTATCAATCTCTTGGTTCACCACTTCTTCCACCCCATGTCTTCCTTCTGTGGTCATGTTTTTTTCTCCCTAAAAGAAATCCTTAAGTTATGTGAATGGTAAACACTCAGTTTCTTTGCTTGTTTCTTTGAAAATGTTTTTATTTTTTCCTCATTCTTTTATAATAGTTTAACTACTATTTCAGCTAAATATGTATTATTATTTAGCTATTATTAAAAATGAAATTCCAGATGGACAGATATCTTATCTGACATTTTGAAAATATTATCTCACTGTCTTCTGGATTCTGTTATTGATGTTGAGAAGTCACTTTCCATCTAACAGATGTTCTTATTAAGGTAATATCTTTTCTTTCACTTGATTTTCAACATCTCTTTGTCTTTGGTGTTTTCCAATATTACAGGGTTATGTCTACTTGTGGATTTTTTTTTTTTAATTCTGCTTGGGATTTGTTTTGCTTCTGAACTTGTGAATTCATGTCCTTCTAAATTCTGAAAATACCTAGTCATTCTCTCTTTGAATTTTGCTTCTCCCCTGTTTTCCTTTCACAGTGCTTATAGATGTATGTTGGACCATCACTCACATTCTGTTCTTTGTTGCTATGCACTCCTTTTAGGAATCCATTTATATATATACATTAGAACTTTAAGCCCATATTTCAGATGTCTCTTATACTCTTTTCTATGTTTTCTTTTTCTTTTTCTTTTCTTTTTTTTTTTTTTTTGAGACAGAGTCTCACTCTTGTTGCCCAGGCTGGAGTGCAATGGCACGATCTTGGCTCACTGCAACCTCCGCCTCCCATGTTCAAGTAATTATCCTGCCTCAGCCTCCTGAGTAGCTGGGATTACAAGTGCCTGCCACCATGTCTGGCGAATTTTTGTACTTTTAGCAGAGATGGGGCTTCGCCATGTTGGCCAGGGTGGTCTTGAACTCCTGACCTCAGGTGATCCACCTACCTCAGCCTCCCAAAGAGCTTGGATTACAGGCGTGAGCCACTGTGCCCAGCCTTTTCTGTTTTTAATCTTTTTTTCTTTTTGCACCTCAGTTGAAATATTTTTCACTAACCATTATGCCAGTTTCTAAGTCTTCTTTTCTGCCATGTCTAATTTGATTTTATGCACTGAATTCTTAAGTTTAGTAAAATTTTGTTTCAGTTTTAGAATCTTCATTTGATTCCTAGAAAATCTGGCTCTCTATTGAAATTCTCCATTGTGTCAATTATTTTCTTGAGCATATAATCACAGTTATTTTCAAGTCCTTGCCCAATCATTTCAATAGGTAGATCACTTGTATATTTGTTTCTTTCTTTCCTTTGGTTTTTAATCATTTGGTCTTATCTTTTGGCATGCCTGGTAGTTTTGGAGTGAATGCTGAACAATATATGTGAAATATTGAGAGATGTTAGATGATATTATCTTTCTCTGGAAAGGGTTTATTTTTTTTTTCTCTGACTGACAGTTATATTTAGGGCAGATCACCTTGATCTAATTAGGAACTGAAATAGTTTAACTGTAGGCTGTAGGCTTTCGGAGGTTTGGTCTATTTTTAGTTTACCTTTATTTCTATGAAGAAGTTTTTCAGAGCTTTCAGCTGAAAGCTTTAGTTTTTTACTAAGATACCTCTTCCTTTGTGGACCCTGAAATCAAAGTTTATTGAATCTACTCAAAGCTCTGATTAAAAATTTAAAATAAACTTTATTTTTTAAAGCAGTTTTAGGTTCACAGCAAAATTGAGTGGAAGGTACAGAGATTTCCCTTATACCCCCTGCTCCCACACATGCATTGCCTCCCCTGTTATCAGCATTGCTACCAGCCATACATTTGTTATAACAGATGAACTTACATTGACAGATCATTATCGTCAAAGTCTATAGTTTACATTAGGCTTCATTCTTAGTGCTGTACATTCTTTGAGTTTGGGCACATGTGTGACATGTAACCATCATTTTAGTACCATAAAGTTGTTGCATGACCCTAAAAATTATCTGTGCTCTCCTTACTCATTCTTCCCTCCCTCTTAAACCTTGGCAACCACTTATCTTTTTGTTGTCTCCATAGTTTAACATTTTCTAGATTGTCATATAGCTGGAAACATATATAGATCTCTCAGACTGACTTCTTTTACTTAGTAGTATGCATTTAAGTTTCCTCTATGTCTTTTCATGCCTTAATAGCTCATATCTTCTTAGCACTAAATAATATTCTATTGTGTGAATGTACCACAGTTTATTTAACCATTCACCTACTGGAGGACGTGTTTGTTGCTTTCAAGTTTTGGCAATTATGAATAAAGCTGCTATAAACACCATTGTGCAGGTTTTTGTGTGGACATAGTTTTTAATTCATTTGAATAAATACCGAGGAACATGATTGCTGGATTATGTGGTAAGCATTTGTATCATTTTGTAAGAAACTGCCAAACTGTCTTCCAAAGTGGCTGAACCACTTTGTATTCCCACTAGCAGTGAATGAGAGTTTCTGTTATTACACATCCTTGTGAGCATTTGGTGTTGTCAGTGTCTGGATTTGGGCCATTCTAATAGGTGTGTAGTGGTACTTCATTGTTGTTTTAATTTGCATTTCTCTGATGACATATGATGTGGAACATCTTTTCAGGTTTATTTGCCATTTGTATATCATCTTTTGTGAGGTGTCTGTTAAGGTCTTTGGCCCATTTTAAAACCAGATTGCTTTCCTATTGTTGAGTTTTAATAGTTCTTTGTATATTTTGGATAACAATCTTTTTTTTTTTTTGAGACTGAGTCTGTCTCTGTCACCCAGGCTGGAGTGCAGTGTTGCGATCTTGGCTCACTGCAAGCTCCACCTCCCAGGTTCATGCCATTCTCCCGCCTCAGCCTCCCAAGTAGCTGGGACTACAGGCGCCCACCACCATGCCTGGCTAATTTTATTTTTGTATTTTTAGTAGAGACAGGGTTTCACCACGTTAGCCAGGATGGTCTCGATTTCCTGACCTTGTGATCTGCCCGCCTCAATCTCCCAAAGTGTTTGGATTACATGGCATGAGCCACTGTGCCTGGCCAACAGTCTTTTTTATCAGATATGTCTTTTGCAAATCTTTTCTTCCAGTCTATGGCTTATCTTTTTATTCTCTTGACAGTGTTTTCTTGCAGAGCAGGAATTTTTTATTTTAATAATGTCTAGCTTATCAATTACTTCATGGATTGTGCCTTTGGTGTTCTATTTTAAAAGTTATCACCAAACTTAAAATCATCTAGATTTTATCACATATTATTTTCTAGCAGTTTTATAGTTTTACGTTTTACATTTTTTAGGCCTGCGATTCATTTTTGAGTTAATTTTTGCACAGGCTGTAAGGTCTGTGTCTAGATTCATCTATTGTATATGAATGCCCAGTTGTTTCAACTGTGTTCCATTGCATTGCCTTTGCTTCTCTGTCAAAGATCGGTTGACTGTATTCATGCAGTTTTATTTCTGGGCTCCCTATTCTGTTTTATTGATCTTTTTTTTTCCTCCCCAATACTATACTGTCTTAATTACTGTACTTTATAGAAAGTCTTGACATCAGGTAGTATCAGTCCCCCAACATTGTTGTTCTCCTTCAAATGACCTAATATAGGTCTTTTGCCTTTCCATACAAATTTTAGAATCTGTTTATCAATGTCTACAAAATAACTTCCTGGGATTTTGATTGGGGTTACATTGCATCTATTGATCAATTTGGAAAGAATCCATATCTTGACAATATTGAGTCTACCCATCCATGAACATGGATTATTTTTCCATTTATTTAGTTCCTCTTTGATTTTTTTTTCATTACAGTTGTATAGTTTTCCTCATATAGATCTTGTACCTATTTTATTAGATTTATACCTAAGTGTTTCATTTTGGGGGTACTAATGTAAGTATATTTTAATTTTAATGTCAAATTCTACTTGTTCATTGCTGGTATATATGAAAGCAATTGATTTTTGTATATCAATCTTGTATTCTGCAACATTGCTATAATTACTTCTTAATTCCAGGAGGTTTTCTTAATTGATTCTTTTGGATTTTCTACTTAGATGATCGTATCATCTGTGAACAGAGAGAGTCTGTTTTTTCTTTTCCCATCTCTATACCTTTTGTACTTCTTTTTCTTGTTTTACTTAATTAGCTAGGACTTTCAGTATAATGTTGAAAATAAATGATTAGAGGGGACATTTTTCCTTTGTTCCTGATATCAGGAGAAAAACTTCAGGGTGCTCATTGTACAGTGTGATATTAGCTGTAGGTTTCTTGTAAATATTCCCTATTGCCAGTTTATCAGAGTTATTGTCATGAATGGGTATTGGATTTTGTCAATTGCTTTTTCTGCATCTATTGATATTTTCATGTGATTTTTCTTCTTTATTCTGTTGATGTGATGGATTACATTAATTGACTTTCAAATGTTAAAGCAGCTTTGCATACCTAGTATAAATCCCACTTGGTTGTGGTGTATAATATGTATATTTTTTAGACAGCATCTCGCTCTGTCATCCAGGCTGGAGTGCAGTGGGGTGATCTCAGCTCACTGCTGCCTCTGTCTCCCAGGTTCAAGCGATTCTCCTACCTCAGCCTCATAAGTAGCTGGGATTACAGACACCTGCCACCACACCCAGCTAACTTTTGTATTTTTAGTAGAGATGGAGTTTCACCATGTTGGCCAGGCTGGTTTCAAACTCCTGACCTCGGGTGATCCGCCCACCTCGGCCTCCCAAAGTGCTTGGACCACAGGAATGAGCTACCGCACCTGGCCTACAATGTTGGATTTGATTTGCTAATATTTCATTGAGGATTTTTGCATCTACATTCATCAGAGATACTGGTTTTTAGTTTTCTTTTCTTGTAATGTCTTTGTTTGGTTTTAATATTGGGATGATGCTGACATCTTAAAATGAGTTAGGGAGTATTTCCTCTGCTTTTATTTTCTGAAAGAGATTATAGATATTTGGTGTAATTTCTTCCAATATTTGGTAGAATTTGCCAGTGAACCCATCTGGGCCTGGTGTTTTTTATTTGGAAACGTATTAATTATTGATTGAATTTATTTAATGAAGATGGGCCTATTCAATTGCCTGCTTCTCGTGTGATTTTTGGCAGCTTGTGTCTTTGAAGGAATTGGTTCTATAATCTATGTTATCAAATTTGTGGTTATAGATTGTTAATAGTGTTGCTTTTTTATTCTTTTAATGTCCACGGGAATCTGTAGTGATACCCTCTCTTTCATTTGTGATTTTAATAGTTTTTGTCTTCTATCTTTTTGTTTTAGTGAGGCTGGCTAGAGGCTGGTTGATGTATTGATCTTTTCAAAGAACCAGCTTTTATTTTTATTGATATTCTTTATTGGTTTCATGTTTTCAATTTTATTATTTCTGCTGTAGTATTTCTCCTTACTTTGGATTTAATTTGCTTTTCTTTTCTAGTTTTCTATGGTGGAAGCTTAGATAACTGATTTTAGATCTTCCTTTTTTTTCTAATATATACATTAAATGCTATACATTTCCCTCTAAGCACTGCTTTTGCTATATCGCACAAATTTTGATAAAGTGTGTTTTCATTTTCATTTAGTTCAAAATATTTTGAAATTTCTCTTGAGATTTCTTCTTCATTGTTTAGAAGTGTGTGGTTTTATATTTACATATTTTGTGATTTTCCAGTTTTCTTTCTGTTATTAATTTCTAGTTTGATCCATTTTGATGTGAGAGCAGAAATGGTATGATTTCTTTTCTTTCAAATTTGTTAATGTTTTATGGCCTAGAATGACTTTCATTTTCTTTTTGAATAATTCTCAGGCAATTTTTCTCATTTTTATGTGAGCTCAACTGTGCATATATGAAGATATTTGTATACTTTATTCAGCATTTTAGTTTTTTATGTAAAGATTTTCAAGTTTTCTAGTTCTTCATAATGCCATAAAATAAAGGTCTTAACTGACATAATTTACAGTACTGGCTTGTAGTCATATTTAATAAATATTACCTATTCTTAAATGTCATCAACAACATTATTATTTCACAAGTATACAAAACTTGGACATTTGGGTAATAATAGATTACAAACTGGTCTATCAATTGAGGATATGGTTACTGGATATAGTACTATGTAGGTTACGCTACAAAAACATAATAAAATATAGCCTACTGAAATAGTTGAAAGCATATCACCTTTCTCCAAACCACATGTTCCCCACCCTTTAAAATCTTTATTTTAAAACTTTTGTTTCCTCAAACAGGGAAACTGGAAAGTGTTGTGACTTTGTAGCTTTTAAACATTGAAAGATATATCTATGGGAGTATATATTTATGTATAAATCACATGCAACAATATATATTATTTACATGGGGATTTAAAAATTTTATATTCTGCATGAAGTTGTGTATCTTTTTTGTCTTTTGTAGGAGGATACTTCATCGAGACTTAAAGTCAAAGAATATATTTCTGAAAAATAATCTACTTAAAATTGGTAAGATTTTAAAAAGTATGAATTCCAAAAACACAGAACAGTATATTCTAGATATTATCATATCAAATTTAAGTAAATGGTACATGGAAGTGTTAGAGTAATCATTGGTTTATTTAAATTTCTCAAATGTTTAAGTATGTGTGCTGCTGAAATGAACACTAAATTTCCCAGGTTTCTTACCTGATGGGCCCAACAAAACCTAATTATTTTGTTTCTGAGTATTGATATAAATTGAGGTATACACATTTACCACATATTTGATAGATTTTCAAATATACTCTGAGTTCCCTGTGTCATGCCAGGCACTTTACAAGTTATTAGAGTCATTTTACTGGTTTGATGAGTGACTACAGGTTTCTCATTTATATTATTTCATCACAAGCAATAAGCGGTTATAGATAATTAAAATGTTGATATAATGGCTTTGTTAACCTTTAGTTCTTCAGAACTGTACCTCTCCTCATACCAGCTACTGGATCATCTAATCATCATATAGGGTGTTCTTGGGGAAGGAAGGAATAAAAGCGTGCAACTAGTTAGGCAAGTATAAAAAAGCTGATAGATTCAAATTTTTATAGTCATGTTCTTAAATAGTCTCAGATCTTTTCTTTAAAACTCTCCTTTATTGTAAATTTAAGAACAAATTCTTCCCCCCTCAGGTGACATTGTATATCATCTTATTTAGCTTTTCCAAAATCATTCTGTTTGCCATTATTCAGACTTGAAATAGCTTTTTATATTAAATTGTCTAGTTTCCCATAATTCCAGAAGTAAAGAATTTTAGCTTACGTAATTCACTTTCCTGGCTCAAAGTCTTCCTTCTCCTATAAAACTTACGTTTTTAAAGCTATTTACCAGCGTTGTGTAATTTAAGATATATTACTTCTCTTTCCTGTTAAAATGCTATGAACCATTGCATAATAAAATGGTCAAATTAGGCACTCATTCAGTTGTTAATTTCCAGGGCTAATTTTCTGTTGGCTTAAAGTATTCATAAAAATTAATTATTTTTTCAAGGAGATTTTGGAGTTTCTCGACTCCTAATGGGATCCTGTGACCTGGCCACAACGTTAACTGGAACTCCCCATTATATGAGTCCTGAGGCTTTGAAACACCAAGGCTATGACACAAAGTCGGACATCTGGTGAGTGGGCTAGCGGGCTAGACTCTTCATCTGCTGTCCTAAAAGAATGGTACATTTTGTCTTTCAGCTCATTTGCTTGCTGCATACATTCACTTTATCCCTTTGACGTGAATATTTCTGTGACCAGAGTAAAGGAAGGTCTTTTGCATTTAGAGCTTGATATATTTCATTAAACTAGTTTCAAAAATTCTCTTTATTCATTGATTAATTGGTTGGTTTTGGATTTTTAGTTCCTGAATCACAAGGGAAAGTTCTTAATGTACCATAAGCATTAAATTTTAATACATTTCTGTTAACCTATTAAATAAAGTATTTGTAACCCTAAGTACTGTGCTTATTCTATTTTAAGGTTAACTTCGATCTCTGTGGGGAATGTACAGATTTTCTATATATTTTTTCTTTTTGTTACTTTTAAGAATTTTACTAAAGATACTGGCTTTAAGGACAAACTAATTTTTTTTTTTTTTTTTTTTTTTTTGGGTTGCCTCTTGGGTTGAAGCAATTCTCCTGCCTCAGCCTCCCGAGTAGCTGGGACTACAGGCTCCTGCCACCATGGCTGGCTAATTTTTTTGTATTTTTAGTAGAAATGGGGTTTCACTGTGTTAGCCAGGATGGTCTCGATCTCCTGACGTCGTGATCTGCCCGCCTCAGCCTCCCAAAGTGTTGGGATTACAGGTGTGAGCCACCGCGCCTGGACTAGGATAAACTAAATTTTAAAATTTCTGAATTTTCAGTGATAGATACATCTGCGATGTCTGAGTTTCTCTGAGCTCTTATATCAAAGTAATTTCTCCTTCCTTGTTGTGGAACTAGGTGAAATCTCATTGCAGAAGCCATGTGGAAAACTGTGTTCAATATGTTCTAGTGTAAACAATAAGTCCTATTTCTTTTCCTCTGAAGAGGAATCTTAATATATACTTTTCTGCTTGTTAAGGACTGAAAGAACAATCTAGCTGAGGGCTAGTTAATTAAGTAAATAATTATTGTATACAAATCAACATAAATAGTTCTGAGCTTTCAAAGATAAGCAGTGCAAAAGATGTGCTCACTTCACTCTTCTAAAGAAGACAAAGTAGAAAATTATGTTTTCTCTGGTTAGGGAAGTGAACCACAGCAGGGGATATTGCTTAGGATTTTCACAAGGGTCGTTATCTGTTCCTTGTTCTCGTGCCTACCAAATGGGAGAGAACATTGTCAAGATTAGGTCTGGGTATGGCAGTTCCCCACAAATCCTGTCCTTTCAATTCAGTCTTGCAATTGTTCATTTCTAAATTATTGACAGGTTTTTTTTTTTTTTTTAATCGTTGGCTTACTTCTGCCCTGGAGGTCTTTTCCAATTCACCTATCATCTTCTCTCTTCTTTCCTTCTAACCCGCTTAACTACCACATCCAAAAGAAAAGGAAAACCCAAACCAAACAGAACCAAACATCACAAAGGTATTTTTAGAGGAATAACTAATGAGTTCCTTTAAATTTTGCTTTATTGAACATCTACTCTTTGCCCAGAACTAGGTAACATCCCTTAGGTATAAAGCAAAAGTGATAGGATTCCCACCTGTCAGGAGAAATCTTGCTGCTTTTGGAGTCCCTTTCCCTAGTTTGAGAAATCAATTTCGGGCTTTGCTTCAGATTGAATTTCAATTATGTACCTATATATCTCTTTACATTTAATTTTAAAAATTAATATTATAGACATTTTTAAATAGACTCAAATATATATCTTTATAGTTTAAGGTTATATGGTATCTCAGGAAGATATTATGTTATGTCATCTGAATTAAGAGTAAATTAATTTACAAAGCCTATCATTTAAGTTTTTGGAATTATATGTAACAAACCTGGCTCCTTTTGACAGGCATCTGTATCTGCTTTCCAGATCAGATGAATGTCTCCTAGAAGGCGAAAGCAGCAGAACCCACGGAGAGGAAAGGAAAGCATAGAGTATTTGTGTCAGTTATGTCAGTGCTATTTCTTTTTAAAAAAACTGCTCCTACTATTACTATTACTATAATGGAGAATTATGGGATATCCGACAGTATTGCTGTAGTTTAGGATTACAAAAATGTCTGACTAAAGAAAAAAAAAAAAAACAACCAAAACCTCCAAAATATAACAAATGCAGAAGGATTTTAATGTGTTTCTCTGAGCTTTAGGTTAGCCCTCCTTGCAGAGATTGTTAACTTTTCAGCAAGTACAAGCTTAGGATTCATCATCATCCTGACCCCAAATAACCACCTTATTATGGATTTAGTAATTACCTTGGTTGTATCAGAATCAAAGTGGGCTTATCTGGTAATGAAATTTCTATTGCCAAACCTAAAATGGGAAGAATAAGATATCTATTAATTATAGTGGCAGATACATACATGTGATGAGTAATCTTTAGTAGACACTCTTAGAAAAATTAGATTGAATGAGGTCGAGAACCTATCTCTGAATCTCAGTGTGTAGCATCTGTTTATTGTGGATTTTTTTTTAGGATTGGAAACACTTATGAATAATTGACAAGTGTTTTATTTTAGCACTAATAGCTGTTCATATTATATTTATAATGCTTAAAGGAGAATTTGCTTAAAGGAGAATTGGCCTAATACTAATTATGTTTTCATCCGTTAATGTTTGCCCATATGTAACATTATCTTCGTTCTGAAATCTGTTAAACTTTTCCGACTTCATTTATTTATAGCATTCAGTACAGGAAGTCCTTCTCCTAAAAGTGGGTTAGGTTCCAAAAGTGCATAAAGTGATTTGCAAAGTTAGGATAGTTAGGTTTACTGAGGACAATGCCTTGATCACAGCTGATTTGTATAAGCAATGGTTGAATACTCTTTTACCCACAGGAGAAATACAAATATGAGTTGGGTTCCTAGGCCAGCTCATTAAATTGATTTAAACTATGAATAGTTAGAGTATGTTATTTTGGTAGGAGAAACAAATAAAGGGCAATATTATTTGAATAATAGTACTGCAATTAAACAGAAAGAAAACAATATTTCACTGTTGGTCTTGTGTACTTTGTTGTGTGAAGCCAACCAGATGGCTCTTTGATCTTGTAGCCCCCATATTCTTTGGGTGATTTAAGTAAAGGAACAGTGGTGGGAATAGTGGCAACATCCAGAGTGTACCGTGAAGCTCTCAGGGTTTTTCTCGGAGATTTGGTGTGGAAGTTGGTTGAGTAGGGGACAGAGAAGGAGTCTAGTTCATGCCCAACATTGGACTCAGGCTCTCGTGATCTTGGGGCCAAAGTATCAGACAAGGATTAGCTATGGGTAGAAGAAAACAGAGAAGAACCAGCACCTGCCTGACCTGCCAGGACCAAGAAAGTATTCTCACAGAAAAACATTTCCAGGGTGGTCAGGGAAGGGATGGGGACAATAGCCTATTGTTTTTGAGAAATACAGTCCAACTTGGCAGCATTTCCTGTAACTAAAATGGGGCCATCTAGTAGCTGGCAGCCAACAGCTTCATCAGCTCCCTCTTAGTGAAGAAAGCTCTGGAGCAAAAGAATTCATTTTTTTTCATTGCCCATGGCCTGGGAAGTTCTTATATGGGTTCAGAAGGAAGCTATTGACTAGGGAGTGCTTTCCTAGGGAATAAGCACTGGTGTCAGTTTTTTCATCCAATAGGACCTTAGGTAAGAAAACATTGCAGTCAGGTGAAGTATATTTGAGCATTAATATATTTTTTTCAATGACTAGAATGAAATGGTTGATACAAACTCTGCAGATAGTACTAATTTGGCCTGATGAATTTTTAAAAGGTTAATAATATAGCTAATAAATCCTTGTTAAATTGATATTGATAGAGGAATGACAGTACAAGATGGCTGAATAAGGACTCCAGTGATCATGGCCCTCCCCAGGAACACCAGGTTTTAAAAAAATTTAAATTTTTATTTCTTGTGGGTACACAGTAGATATATATATTTATGGGGTACATGAAATATTTTGATATAGGCATGCAATGCAGAATAATCACATCATTGGAAAATGTGGTATCCTTCCCCTCAAGCATTTATCCTTTGAGGAAGACCAAGTTTTACAACTGTCTACACAAAGGAATCACCTTCATATGAACCAAAAACCAGGTAACAGCTCAGCCACAGTTGTGTAGAGGACCAAGGGAGATCTTGGAGTCTCTGACTCCATGTCTTAGGTCTTGGATAGCATTTCTGGACCTTCCCTGGGCCAGAGGGGAGCCGGTGCCCTGAGGGATAAGTTCCAGGCCTGGTGGTATTCACCACAAGCTGAAGGAAGAGTCCTTAGGCCTTAATTGAGCATCAGTGGTAGCCTGGGAATATTCCCTATAGGCCTGTAGTGATGGTGGCCATGGAGTGAAGCTCCTCTGCACATAGAAAGGGGAGGGAAGAGTGGGAAGGACTGTGTCATGTGGCTTGAGTGCCAGCACAGCCACAGTAGAATAGAACACCATGCAGATTTCTAAGGTTTTTAACTCTAGTCCCTGGCTCTGGGAGAGTATCTCTGGACCTGCCCAGGACCTAGGAAACTCACATCCCTCAAGGGAAGGACACAGACCTGGCTGGCTTCATCATCTGCTGATTGTAGAGCCCCAGGGCCTTGAGTGAACATAGGTAATAGGAAGTGGTTACAGGGTGCCGTGCTGGCTTCAGGTCTGAGCCAGCACAGTCCCGGTAGTGGTGACCAAAGGAGTGCTTGTGTCACCCCACCTTCAGTTCCAGGCAACTCAATACAGAGACTCCATTTGTTTGGGAGAAAGTAAGCAAAGAGAACAAGAGTCTTTGCCTTGTAATCCAAAGAATTATTCTGCATGTTATCTAAGACCACCAAGTTGTGGTACCCCTACAAGTCTGTAAGAACTACAGTGTTACTGGGCTTGGGGTAGCCCCAATGCAAATACACCCAAGTATTTTCAAATACCTGGAAAGCCTTCCTAAGAAGGATGGGTACAAACGAGCCCAGATGGTGAATACTATAATAAATACCTAACTCTTCAATGCCCAGGCACTGATGAACATTCACAAGTGTCAAGACCAACCAGGAAAACATGACTTTACCTAACAAACTAAATAAGGCACTAGGCACCAATCCTGGAGAAACAGAGAAATGCAACCTTTCAGACAGATAATTCAAAATAGCTGTTTTGAGGAAACTCAACAAAATTCAAGATAACACAGTGAAGGAATTCAGAATTCTATCAGATAAATTTAACAAAGAGAGTGAAATAATTAAAAAGAATCAAGCAGAAGTTCTGGACTTGAGAAATCAATTGACTGGAGAATGCATCAGCGTATCTTAATAGCATAATTGATCAAGTAGAAGAAAGAATTAGTAAGCTTGAAGACAGGATATTGGAAAATACACAGAGCTCTGAGATAAGAGAAAAAAGAAAAAAAAAAAAGAATGAAGCCCACCTACAAGATCTGGAAAGTAGCTTCAAAAGGCAAGTCTAAGAGTTACTGGCCTTAAAGAGGAAGTGGAGAAAGAAATAGGAGTAAGAAGTTTATTAAAAGGAATAATAACAGAGAACTTCCTGAATCTAGAAAAAGATATTAATATATAAGTATAAGAAGGTTATAGAAGACCAAGCAGATTTAAGTCATTAATAAATGATGTGACAAATTTATATACTCTTGTTTTGTTAATTCTGTGGGAGAATTGGAGAGGGAGGCTTAGCTCAGAATTTTCTTTCATTCCTCTTACTAAAAGAAAAATTTACTTGTGTTAACAAGTTCTTATTTCAAACATGCAAATTTATTTGGCAAGTATTAAATCTTATCACCACTCTTCATTGTTTAAGTTGCTTTTTAACTGGAGACAGGAGAATTTGCTTAAAGGAGAATTGGCCTAATACTAGTTATGTTTTCATCTGTTAATGTTTGCCCATATGTAACATTATCTTCGTTCTGAAATCTGTTAAACTTTTCCGGCTTCATTTATTTATAGCATTCAGTACAGGAAGTCCTTCTCCTAAAAGTGGGTTAGGTTCTTGGAATCCCTAGTTGAGACTAGTCTTTCTATAGGAAGTCAAATTGGGGTTGAATCTTTCAAATTCCAGGATTGGGCACTTTGTAGCAAGGAACATCAGGGGCGAGGAAAGAGTATAGCCTTGAGAGCCTGGGCAGGGCCTGGATTTCTGAGGAAAGAGACCTCTTTGAATGGGAGCATAAGGTAAAATGTCCCATTATCCATAGGGGCATGTGGCAGATTGTGTTTTCCAAAAATGGCCATCATAACATATCACTTCTCATATGTTCTTTTTATAATGTGATATTGACACACTCTTATTGAGAGTTGGGGTCTGTGTTCCCTCACCTTTAATTTGGGTAAGGCTGTGATTATGGCAAAATTGATGCTATGTGACTTCTGAATCTAGATAATAAAAACAACATAGATTTTGCTTGGTTCTCTTGAAATTCTTGTTCTTGGAACCCAACTACCCTGTTGTGAGGAAGCCTGAGTGGCACATTGAGAGGCCAACATGGAGAGGGCCACATTGAGAGGAACCAAGGCCTTTGATCTTTACCCCCACTGAACTTCCAGCTGATAGCCAGCATCAATTGGCCAGTCATGTGCGTGAGCCATCTTGGAAGTGGATCCTTAAGCCTCAGTTGAGCATCACCAGCAGATGCTGTGGGGAGCAGATTCAAGGCTTCCCTGTCAGTCTCTGACCAAAAAGATTCATGATCAAAATGACTGATTATTGTTGTTTTAAGGTACTAAGGTTTGGGGTGGTTTTTTATGCAGCAGTGGTGACTGGAGCAGGACTTCATCAGGAGAGCAGCAGGCAGGAGTTGAGAAGTAGCCTCTAATCTAGGCCTCCATATGACAATCTGGCAGTGTTCATTTTCTTTATGTCAAAAGGCTCAATAAATTGCTTAAGAGAAGAAGCTTGTGCCAGGAGAGCAATCTGGCACTCTACTTGCTGGTCTGTTTGGTGGGTAGAACCCAAGAACCTGGACCACAGCTGAGAACTTCCAGACCAGCAACTTTTCCATGTGCCTCAGAACTCTTCTTTCACTCCTCCTGACCTTGCCTTCTTTCTCCCAACCCCCACCCCAACGTCAGCCCCAGCACTGGACCATCTGACTCCAGCCTTATCTTTCTGTCACTCCCATGATTCAGTGGTATGCTGGAGCTCATACCAGCTCATAAGACCAACTTATCCACAATTCTTCTCAAGTCGGTGTTCACTGATGTCACATTAGTAACTTGAAAACAACCATGGTATTTATACCATGGAAATTTGTAAATTAGGGCTTCTCCTCCTACCTCAGAAAGGCAGTGTACCAGAACAGCTCATACCTTTAGCCTTACTCTTTCTTGCCCCTAGGGTAGTATTTGCAGAAAGGAAGAGACGTGAAGACATGAGGGTTTCTGTCCTCAAAGGAATGATAAACATATAAACAAATTGCTGTATACTGTTGTAGTACAATACATGTTCTGATGTATAAAGTGGAGAGTGATTGACCGCTGGGGATGGGGTAGAGCGCATCAGCTACAGTCTTAGAGAGTGCATGATTCCTGCTCAGGATGGGGAAAAAATGGATAAGAGTTTGGCAAATGTATTTCATGTAAAAAGACCCAATGTCAATGACCAAAAATGAGGGGTGCCCACTGGGAGAAGAGGGAGGGAACTGTGTAGGGAAAGTGGCTGGCCAGAAGAACCATTTGGCCAGGGCCTTCTCATTCACAAAGGGCCTCAAATGTGTGTGTTTAAAGTTATTGCCAAATGAAGTGGTATATGTTAAAGGTGTTTATTTATTTAATGCCAAAATTTCAGATATACCACCAATTTTGAAACTTTTATTGTGGTATTTATTCATTTAAAAAATATACTGGGAATTTAAAAGTAGTTACAAATGACTTGGACCTTCTCTGACTCCTGAAAGACTCCAGAAAAGGTGTGAAAGGACATGGAAGCGTGAGAAAGCTCAGGGTCTTCTGATTAGCTGTAGGACAAAGTGTGTGTGTGGCAAGGAGGGGAGTTTTGGTACGTTTGACTGAAGGGCGGGCAGGGGTCAGATGGTGAATGACCCATGTAATTATGATAAGAAGCTTGTACTCTTCTGGAGTATGAGAAACTGCTAAAGGCTGTTAAGCAGAGGAATGATGTATCAGTCAGCTTTGCTGCTCTAACAAAGAACTCCAAAAAACTCTCAGTTACTTCGTATATATTTTTTTGGCATTACATGAGGACTGCAGATTAACTGAGTTTCTATTCCAAGGTGCAGCCTGCTCTGATCCATGGTTTTCCCAGTTCCAGGACACAGGTTATGCTCTGAGCTAACATGGACAATACAGTGCTAGAGAGAGAGCATATGTCTGCCTTTAGATCCTCCACTCAGTTAGTTGTGACACACTTCGTATCCACCCATATTCTGTTGACTGAAGCAAGTCCTGTGCCAATTCCCCCCGTGGGGGAAGGGAAAAAGAATATTTGCAAAGAGCAATCAATCTACCAGGGGAGTCAGTCTTACTATGATGCCAGCTGGGCTATAGAAAACTGACAGGAGGGAGAAGATTGGTGAAGATCAAAGGAGGAAGATAGGTAGGTCTTCTATTAACCTGGCACGTTCTACTACTTTTGATGTTCTGTCCCTCATAAAAGAGCCTCCGGAGATGATATAAAATTATTAAAGTAGTTGGAACATAGCAATTTGATCAAAGTATGAAGCAGTTGATGCCCCATGGGCAGTGCTGGCTGTTGCCATATTCGGTCTTGATGGAGTGGCTGAGTGAATAACCGTTGGTAATGTAAGGATGCTTTGATCATTGTTTCCATTGCCAACCTACCTCCCTACCCCAACTCCGATCACTGTCCACATCCTTTCCCAAGCTGTATGGTTTGCATAGAATCTATAACTGTGACCTCAAGAACAGCTAAAGATGCAAAGAAGCTTTGACTTTTGGTCAGTTTTTCTCTTCTGCCACCCTATGGTCTCTTTGTCCTCCTCACTTACTCCTCACTTACTGGTTTCCTCCATTAGCCACATTCTTATGGTATGGAGGACATGGGACCACTACAGAGGAGAGAGATTTGATAATCTTCCTTGAAACATTGTAAAGCTCAGTTATGGAGGAAAGTAATTAGAAAGAGCTGGTATGAACAGGAGAAAATGCACCCAAACCTTGTTTTGTCTATAATTTTAAGGGTCGTCTTCCCTAAAATGTGGCAGTATATTAGAATATGATAAAAGAAATGAGTTCACTTTTCTTTTTAAATATTCTTTAAAAAATTCATCTCATCAGTCACACTAGCCACATTTTCAGTGCTCAAAAGCCAAATGTGGCTGGTGGCTATTGTTTGTGGAAATAAGAACATTTCCATGAGTTCAATAAATTCTTTTGGACAGCCCTGAACTATTTTGCTCCAGCTGCTTTAAGCCTTATCTTGGGATTTCTTGCATTCACCCTGCTTTTGGATTGGGCAGAACCCCTGCTGGGTTTAATTGCTATGCTTAGATTGGCCCACTATGGATAGTTTGAGGTTCTTCTGTTTTCATGTCCCTTGATCACTCCATTGCTTCCCTCTGCTTCTTCTCACAGAGATGCTGATACTATGCCAGTCATGTAGCTATGTGGTTTGTGTTCCTTCACTTGCACTGTGAGGTTCAAGGGGACATCTTATCACCTGACTTTATTATAAATTATAATAAATATTATTCATGGATTTTGAGTTTTGTTCTGTAGCTGCTCTGTTTTCATATGTGGATTCAAGAAAGATCTAAAAACTATGCTTCCACTGTATATACCGTTTCCCCCCAAATGCTTGGAATCAGCATTTTAACAAAACCCCTAAGTGATTTGCGTATATGTTAAAGTTTGGGAAACACTGATAGAGGTTCTGAGATATGGTAGGTTATTCATAAACAATTGCTATATAATATTGTTTCTTAAGTACTATTACTTCAAGCAGCCCAATGGTTTTCGTTATATTTATTTTCATTTCGTTATATTTAGATTGAATTTAGGTTAATACTCAATTCTACCTAAGTAAAGACTTTCATTTAGGGTGATACACACTAAAGCAAAACCCACTACTCTTGTATTACATTTCTATTACTCTTTCTATAGATTGAACTGATTACTCTTTTCTAGATGAATATATCAGGATGCTCCTCGATTACATCAAATAAAAACATTATCTAGAAGATCAACAAAACTTCCTAACCAACTAGAGTCATGCATTGCCCTGGGGCAGGCCTGCCTTTGCAGAGTCTGGCAGATTTTGAAGGGTAAATTTAGTTACCTTAAGACAAGACAAAGCCTGAATTACATTTGTGATTTAGTGTCAATCAACCTGTGCTTCAGAAATTTTCTCAGTAGTTCTGGACAAGTTGTTCAACTTGGACAGATGGTAAGTTTATGGAGTTCAGGTGTAATTTGCTTCACAGACACCTGATCCCAGCCTTCTTTTTCATTGCTTGTATTCACTCCCTCAGGGATTTATTTGCTTACCTCTTCAAAGTTGTCTGTATTTTGGAAAAAGAAAGGAATGCAAATCATAAACTTCTAAGTATGTCTCACTTGTTTATTTCAGCTCTCCCCCAACCCCAATCTACTTTTGTATCAGCAGATTGAAGACCTGGGAGTCAAATAAAAGAAAATTATTTTAAAAGGATGGAAGTGAAGAGTCTTAGATGATTCCTATATGGAAATGTCTGGTTGGAAACTAGGAAAAAAAAAACACTTGGTACATAGAAATATAGTCACCATATGTATTTTGGTTACCTACCGTATGTATTTAACAAAACCCCTAAGTGATTTGCATGTATGTTAAAGTGTGGGAAACACTGACAGGGGCTCTGAGATATGGTAGGTAACCAAAAATCTTTTACCTTTGAGTGTCAAGGTAGTTTCTGTAATCAGTTGGTCCAAGTTTCAGTTACTAGCGCCCATTTCAAGGGTAGGTACACTGGGACCACTATAGCAGGTCCGTTTCCACAAGTTACTGGCTGATAAATGAAGTTTTCTCTATGTGCTAGAGTGCAAGCAAATATTAGTCATCAAAGTGAAACAGGTAATTGCACTGCATACTGAGAGGATTTCCAAAACAAAGAGTACTATAGTCTTATATCAGAATTAACTGATTACTAAGTTAGCCTATAGATCTAATTGTTCCATAGTTTCTTTAGCCAGATAATTGCATATCTTTTTTATTTTTATTTATTTTTAGAGATGGTCTCACTCTGTTGCCTAGGCTGGAGTGCAGTTGTGCAATCATAGCTCACTGTAACCTCAAACTCCTGGGCTCAAGTGATCCTCCCACCCCAGCCTCTGGAGTAGCTAGGAATACAGGTGTGTATTATACCATACCCAGTTAATATATTTTTATTTTTTGTAGAGATGGGGTCTTGCTATGTTGCCCAGGTTGGTCTTAAACTCCTGGCCTCAACTCATTGCCCCACCATAGCCTCCCAAGTCACTGAGATAACAGGTGTGAGCCACTGTGCCTGGCCTACCACATCTTTTTATAACCTTAATAAATTCATCAAAGTAGAGTTACATCTCCATCAAACCAGAATTTGACTTGGTGATCAATTCACTGTTAATAGACCCCTAAGCCCTCTTTCCTTCCAAGCAAAACCAAACTTGTCTGCTTTCCTTTTTCCACAGAAGGTCTCATTGTCTGTGTGCCCTATATTTGCCGTGGTGTGATGCCCTGCATAGCTTGTTGTCTAAGGCCCCAGTGATTTTAAAAAGTGAATTAAGGTTCTATATAGAACCTGAAATTACCTTGGGAAATCAGCCCCTGCTTAAAAGGCTCTGTCAGGGCTAGCCATGATTTCCAACTCAAGAGAGCCTTTCGTAATCCAAAATGCTCTGATTGGTACAAGATCCAGAAGCAGGATAGCATAGAGAGTCTGTGTCTCTACAGCCAGATAGCCTGGGCTACAATCCCAGCTTTATGACCTACTCAATATGGAACCTTGAACAATTTACCTAATCTTATGGTTTTCTCATCTAAAAAATGGGAATGATAATAATAGTTCCTACCTCATTAGGATTGTTGTGAGGGTAAGTCAATGAGTTAAAATATGAAAGGAACATAGAAGAGGGCCTGGCTCATAGTGAACACTATTAACATTCCCGCTATCATATTCGTTATTACTATTATTATCATTATTGTTGTTACCATTTGTATTATTGGTGGAGACAATCTAATAGCTGCTTCCAAGACACTTCAAAATGTTCTGGATCAGGGGTTGTTGCTCCCATACAACCCTTCAGATATACCCAGGCCAGGAGAGGTTGTCTAGCTTGTTCTGTTTCTAATCTTCTCCTCAAGGAGACCCTGAGCCTATGTGGAGTGAGCATAAATCATCAAAAGAGAGTGTGTAGGTGCTGAGTGATTGCTAGCCTTCTGTTACTTGGACTTGCAAATTTGATTTCTTTTTTTCAGTTTTCAGATTATTATGTGTGTATTACGCTATATAACAGAATGTGGTCAATGTAACTTTTTAAAAGAGAAATTTTAAAAAGTATTGGATGAGAACTAATACCAATACCAACATGAGCTGATCTGACATAGTACCTTTCTGGGCAAATTACTTCCTCTCTCTCAGCTTTGGTTTTCTCACTGATAAAACCAGAGTTTGAAATGAGCAAATGTTTATAGTCTCTTGTAACTCTACTATTCTGTATAAGAGGACGTTCTTGAAGTTTGAATTATAGATTCTTCTATGGGGAAATAACTAAGTATATGGTGGCAATTCATAACACAAATATTTTACACATTCTACATTAGTAAAAGTATTTGGTTCAACTTGATGATTATATTTTTTTAGTGATATTTAGCCCCTCTTGTTTTCCTAAGGAAACTTTTTTTTTCATAGTTTAACAAGTACTGACTTGGTATTGTCTGTGTTTTTCTTTTTAGCTATTCTGATGAGTGTGTAGCATGTAGTGGTAGGACACAGTGGTTTTAATTTGCACTTTTCTGATGACTAAAAATGTTGGGCGTCTTCTCATGACTTTTGGCCATTGAGTGTCTGTTAAGTCTTTTGCCCATTTTTCTATTGGATTCTCTCATTTTTCTTATTGATTTATAGAAGTTTTAATTAATTGTATCAGTATTTCGGTAGTCTGATGAATATTTGAGTTGCAGATATTTTCTTACACTATGTGTCTTCCTTTTCACTCTCCTAATGGTGTCTTTTTATGAATAGAAGTTTGTAATTTTAATGAAGTTCATTTTGTAAGTTCATAACTTTATCACTAGTGCCTTTTGTGTCTTGTTTAAGAAATCTTTGCCTATTCCAAGATCATGAAGATAGTCTCTTGTTTTCTTTCAAAAGCCTACTCAGTTGATTCTACCTTCTCCTGTTTTCTTTTAAAGCCGACTCAATTTGATTCTATCTTTCACAGTAACATCTATCTATAATTGATCTATGTGTGTATGTAGCCACATGGTATGAGACAGAAATCCAAGTACATTTTTTTCTATATGAATATTCAATTGGCCCAGCATAATTTGTTGAAAAAGTCATATTTTCCTCTACCATGGAGTGCAGCTTATTTTTGCGTTAATCAAGTGATTAAATATGTGTGAATCTGTTTTTGAGCCTTCTATTTTATTTCATTGGTATATATTTTTTCTTCTTTGCCAATACCACACTTTCATAGGTACTATAACTTTATAATATAAGCAATATAGCTTTATAATAAATCTTGATATTTGGTCATACAAACTTCTAAATTTGTTCTTGTTTAATTGCCGTGGCTATTCAGATCCCTTCGTATTTCCATATAAATTTTAGAATCTGCTTGTCAGTTCCTGCCAAAATGTCTGCTAGGATTTTGGTTGGTATTTCATGGGCCACTGTAAGTGTGTTTTTGTGCAAGTTTATAGAAATGAAGGGCTTTGTATTCAGCAGTCTTGCGTAATTCCCTTGTTAAGTCTAACAGTTTGTCAGGTCTTTGGAATTTTTTCTGTACACAATCATGTTGACATGATTAATGACAGTCTAATGTTTTCTTTACTATCTTTATAGATTTTTTAAAAAATGTACTTTTTCTGGCATTATCGCTTTGGGCAGCACCTTCATTACAGTGTTGAATAGAAGTGATGATAGTAGACATTCTTATTTTGTTCCTAATCTCAGAAGAAAATAATAAACTTTCAATATTTCACCAATAAGCATCATGTTTACTATATATTTTTAAGCTTCAAAAAATCAGATTAAGGAGGTTCCCTCCTATATCTGGTGTGCTAGGAGTTTTCTTCTTTTTAAAAATACAATAAGTTTTGAATTTTATAAAATGCTTTTTTGCATCAATCAAGGTGGTGATATGGTTTTTCAACTTTTTTCTATAATGAGATATATTTTGATTTATTTATTTTCATATATTAAGTCAACTCTGTATTTCTGAAATAAAATCTACGTGGTCATGATGCATTATCTTTTTAATATGTCATTGTATTCTATTTGCTAATATGTGTGTGTAAATGTGGGTTATTTGAATCAACATTCATGAAAACATTTGCTTGTAATTTTCCTTTCATATAATATCCTTGTTATATTTTAGTATCAAACTTGTCCTGGTCTTACAAAATGAAGAGGTTGAGCAAGATTATTGTTATTTATTTCTTAAATGTTTGGAAGAATTTATCAGTAAAGCCATCTGGTCCTGGAGTTTTTCTTTGCAAGAGCTTTTTATTATTTTGTTTTATTTTTCTGTATTCAACAAATATCTCTATTGAAAAGATACAGCTAGCCACTGTTCTGTTGCTGTGCTGAAAATACATTGGTAGGCAAAAACAAAACCAAAAAAATATAGCTCCTGTTCTTACAAGGATTGCTTTATAATATTTACTTTTGAGATAGAGGGTCAAGGGATACTTCTGTTGTCTATCTCAATTATTATTATTTTAAACTTTTAGGTTCAGGGGTACATGTGCAGGTTTGTTTTATACATACATACATATATATACATATATATATATAAAAATTATGTCACATGGGCTTGGTGTAGAGATTATGTCATTACCCAGGTGTTAAGCATAGTACACAATAGGCAGTTTTGTTTTATTAAAAAAATTTTTATGCATACATAATAATCATACATGTTTATGGGGCACTTGTGATATATTGATACAGGCTTACAATGCATAATGATCAAATCTAGGTTATTGAGATATTCATTGCTTCAAACATTTATCATTTCTTTGTGTTGGGAACATTCCAAATCTTCTATTTTGAAATACATAATAAATTATTGTTAACTATATTTTTTGTGCTTAAACCTTTATTTATTTGTTTGTTTATAGTTTGTTACAGCAACTGCCTCTTTACTTTTATTTTTGAGTTCCTCAACCTCCTCCTCTCCCTCTACCCTCAAGTAGGCCCCAGTGTTTGTTGTTCCCTTCTTTGCATTCACATGTAGTCAATGTTTAGCTCCCACTTATACATGAGAAAATGCAGTGTTTGATTTTCTGTGCCTCTATTAGTTTGCCTCCAGGTTGATCCATGTTGCTGCAAAGGACATGATCTCATTCTTTTTATGTTTGCATAATATTCTGTCATTTATATGTATCACATTTTTTTTATCCAGTCTACCATTGACGGGCATTGAGGTTGATTCCATATCTTTGCTATTGTGAACAATGCTGCAATGAACATATGCATGCATGTGTTTTTATAGTAGAATGATTTATATTCCTCTGGGTATATACCCACTAATGGGATTGGTGGGTCAAATGGTAATTCTGCTTTGAGTTTTATTACCTTAAATAAGAAATTATCTCTGTTTAATAGATAAAAAACTATTCAGATTATCTTTTTCTTCTTGTGTCAGTAAGTTGTGTTCTTAGAAGACTATTAACTTTATCCATATTGTCAAATTTATTGGAAAAAACATGTTTATAATGTCATCTTAATACTTTCTAATATCTGTGGAGTCTATAGTGTTGCACCTTTTTCTATTTGTGTTATTGTTAATCTGTGTTTTTTTTTCTGATTTTCTTGATCAGCCTTGCTAGAGATCTATTAAATGTATTAGTCTTCACTGACTTTGTTTCTATTGTTTATTTCTATTTCATTAATTTCTTCTCTTTTAAAATTTATTTCCTTAAACTTTCTTTGGTGTGATTTGCTGTTTTTTTAGCTTCTCAAGTTGACTTATATGATAGATTTTAAGCTTTTTTTTTTTTTGTAATATATGCATTTAATACTTTGAATTTTGCTATAAGCACCTTAACTGCATTCAATGTGTTGATATTTGGTATCTTCGTTAGCATTCCATTAAAAGTGTTTTCTAATTTCTTGTTTGACCTAAGGATTATTTGGATGTGTATTTCTTAGTTTTCAAGCAGTTGGAAATTTTATGGTTTTACAATTATCTCTTTTTCTCTATCGCTCTGTTATTCATGTCTAGCACAATTTTACTGTGATCAGGCTTTGAAGATTTCAGTCCTTAAAAACTGTTAAGGCTTGCTTTGTGGCCCTGTGTAAATTGTCAATTTTGGTAAATGTTCCCTGTGCCCTTGAAAAAAAATTGAATTCTGTTATTGTTGGTTGTATTTACATCAACTTGCCAATTATGTCAATTTTGTCATCATGTAGATTTTTTCTATCTTGATTGATTTTTTTAATTCTGTCAGTTCTTGCTTCATACACACACACACACGATGCACATGCGCACACACACACATTATTGGGTGTATACAGATTTAGAATTGTTTTATATTCCTGGTGGTTTGCTTGTTTTATTGATCCACCATCTTAATCTTAGTCGTGTTTCTTGCCATTTTGGTGTTTGTATGGTTTTTCTATCAGCCTCTCTGTGTTCCTACATTTAAAGTTTGTTTTGTGAGCAGAATATACCTTTTATTTTTCCAGTCTGATAATTTAGTTTTTTAATTGGAATCTTTTCCCTCTTGTGTCATTTGCCTTATTTTTGTCATGAATTTTTATTCTACATAATTTTTAAGCACCACAAGATATTGTTAATTTTATTTTGTAGAGTTAATATTCATTTATGCATATTCACAAAATTACTTTTTTGGTGCTCTTTATTTCTTCTTGTACTCATTGTTTTTGTCTGGATCATTTTTCTTCTGTTAGAAAAATTTATGTCTAGGATTTAAGAAATGCTTTCCTGCTGATAATGAAATCTCTGTTTTTGCTTGGCTAAAAACATCTTTACTTCATCTTAATTTGAAGGAATGTTTTTTCTGGGTATAGAAATCTAACCAGATGCCATTTAATAGTCTTTTAGATAGATGCAAAATTTATTGATTTTCAAATAGTTTTCATCATTTTTAATATTTACATTGATATTGGTATTCTAGTTGATTTCATGCACTTTGTTCTAACATCTCCCCCTTCTTTCTAGCATTCTTTAATGGAAACAGTCTAGGATTTTGAAAGATAAATGCCTTAATTCCAGAGTCAGTTCTACCATTTACTACCTATATGACCTTGGCCAAGTCATTTAAGTTTTCTGAGCCAATTTTTTATCTATAAAATGGGAAAAATATTACATGGGCTCTACTCTATTTCACTGGGAAGTTATGAGGGACTGTTGAGATATTGTCAGTGCTTTGTAAAATGTAAAGTACCCAATCAGCTCAGTTGGAAATTTTTAGTGTTATTATTTACTGAAACAAATATTCTCAGTGTATGTATCCAAAATTCTCTTACAAATGCACATTTTCATGAACACTCACAAAATAGTTCAATGATATTATTAATGTATTTATTTCTGTCTATCCTTTGTTGTATTAAGGACATTGTTAAAAGTTACATAAAATGTAACTTACACAAGGTCAATCACAAGTTTATTTCTTATCTTTCAAGTGACTAACATGAAAAGGAAAACCTGGACAGTTACATAATTCATAATGTCCATAAGATAAAAATAATTCATTATTCAGGAGAAGTGCTATTATTTCTTAATACTAAGCTCAGACAGGAATTTCTCTTTCAGTTTTTTTTTATGATGTAGAGTTATTTAAAATATTTTCCTGCTGGTTTAGAGGTTATTGATTTGCATGGTTAATCCAAATCAGTGTTGGACTTATCTAGAATTTTAATATTCTGTTTCATACTCACCATAGGAGAATTATGCATTTTAATGTGGGCTTCAAGTAGCTGCTCTTCCACCCCACTTGCAAATGGATTATATTCAGAGAATAATAAATAATGCCAGTTTCCTTTTAAAAATGCTTGGATGCACATTAGAGGGAAGGTTAGGCTGCTAAATTAAAATTATATTTTGCATATATAAAATTATCGAACTGCCTTAGGAAGATAATCTTCAGCTGCATTTTATTTATTAAAGGCTAATTCAAAAAATCCTTACATTGATCAAATACTTAGAATCTTTACTATGTGTGGGCATGTTGTTAACTCTTGGGCTGCTTATTCTTTGATAAAGAAGCTGTAATTCAGACTTACTTTTGTGCTTTATTCTTTCCCTTTTTTTTTTTTTTTTTTTGGTAAACATGTATTTAAATGGAAAAAAACAGTATGAAATTGCAGTTTTTAAGTCAACTACTGATTGCGTGTTTGTGCCTCACAGCCAATGCCCCAACACATCTGAGGTTTTGTATGATGAAAAAATTTAAAATAGGATATTTGTTCCTTGTTTAAATTCTTTGACTTTGTCTTCAGGTCACTGGCGTGCATTTTATATGAGATGTGCTGCATGAATCATGCATTCGCTGGCTCCAATTTCTTATCCATTGTTTTAAAAATTGTTGAAGGTGACACACCTTCTCTCCCTGAGAGATATCCAAAAGAACTAAATGCCATCATGGAAAGGTATAGAAATAAATATGTTGTCCCAGAAATAGTTGAAAATTGTACTTATATTTTAGTTCATTTGAAAAATAATTTTCTTTTTAAACGTTACAGCATGTTGAACAAAAATCCTTCATTAAGACCATCTGCTATCGAAATTTTAAAGATCCCTTACATTGATGAGCAGCTACAGGTATTTAAAATGAAAGGGATTCTGCGAAACAGGTATTAGCATTTGTATACACATTCCATGACTTGAAGATATGCAGAGGGGATACGATGCAGTAAGAATCAACCAGAAAGGAGGAAAAAGGTCAAAAAGAAGCTGAGAGGCCGAGGCGGACGGATCACGAGGTCAAGAGTTCGAGACCATCCTGGCCAATATAGTGAAACCCCGTCTCTACTAAAAATACAAAAAAAATAAAATAAAATAGCTGGGCATGGTGGTGTGTGTCTGTAGTCCCAGCTACTCAGGAGGCTGAGGCAGGAAAATCACTTGAACCCAGGAGGGAGAGGTTACAGTTAGCCGAGATTGTGCTACTGCACTCCAACCTGGTGACAGAGTGAGACTCTGTCTCAAAAATAAATAAATAAATACGAATTTTAAAAAGCTGAGAAAAATAGTAGCCAGGACAATCTCTTTCCAAAATAAGGTGTGTGTGAACTCCCATTCCCCAGTGCCATTGAAAATGAGAAGTGAGGGTTTTTTTAATGCCAAAACTCAACATCCGTCCTTGGAGCCCTGTGGACAGATCTTACCCAAACACTTTGTAACTATATCCCTGCAAGGACAAGAATATAGTAACAGAGAATACTAAAATCTAGGATTATCACTGAGCATTTATAATTCCAATCCTTTATTATATATCTCAATAATACTTTTTAATGATTAGCTAAGTTTATTTTGTTTTCTTGTAAATTAGGAAATGTGATATAGAGGCCGTGTCTCAGGTATTAAGAAAGCAGCAAATGGTCCCCTCTTTAGAGGGCTTTTGGGTTTTTTTGTTTGTTTGTTTGTTTGTTTTTTTTAACTTCTCAGGGTTTTACAATACAAATCCCTGAAGCAAGTTTCCTCTAATTTTATGGGTAACTTTAAGAAGAACCACAAAATGGTCATCCATCTTAAAAACTGTGCATACCTTTTCATCAGTGGGGCATGTTCCAAATCCAAAGGAAGCAAAGGTGATAAATGATGTGTACTTATTAGTTGAGTGCTGGACACTGTGCTGACACCAGGGGATGCCAAAATGAAAGGAACAGGTATGTTTCCTGTCCTTTTGAAGCTTGACTAGTGAGAGAAGCCAATAACCAAGAAAAAGTAAGGATGTAAATAACATAAGTATATGCCTAGCACTAGGAAGAAAGTATAATAAACAAACAGGATACTGTAAAAATAAGGGAGAAAGGAAGGTCTTTGGTGGTCAAAGGAGTACTTGACATTTCTTTACCAGCGAGCCAATGGGAAGCAACCAGCCATGTAAAGAGCCTCAGAAACAGTGTTCGAATCACAGGGAATAGCTGGCACAAAGGTCCTGATTATGTTGTGCCTTGGAGGTAGATACCGATGGGAGGGTTCTTAGGCAAGCATATGCTCTCAGGGAAGCCCACGCGGTCATGGGGAAGGCAGGACAGGAGAGACGGAGGCAGGCTTAGGTTTCCTGGTACTTCCATCTCTCCTTCTATGAAGGCCAAATGGGATCCAGTAGAACCTGCAGGTGGTCCTCTGAAAAAGAGCCTCATATGCTGGTTGTGGGGATCAAAAACACACTGAAGAGGCTGTGAGCATTCAAAAAAAAATAAAAAGGGTCAAAAAGTATTCACAGGGATCTGCTGGGACCAAGATGAGGCAAGTGAGCCTTTTGACTCTGGGGTAAAATTTAAGGGGACACTAAAAACTCATAATATTTTAAAAGTAATATTTTAAAAATCCAGATTAATGCTTAAAATCCCAGGTAACAAGATATTAACAGTTTAAAGACAGGATCCAGCAGGGCCAGGATTACGGTGAGGCAAGTGAGGTGGAATTGTGTAAGTTCAGGGTTGGATCCTGTCTTTAACGTTTTGCTATTGTATTCTTTATAGTTTTTTGACATTAATTTTGATTTTTTAACAATAATGTTCATTAAAATTATTTATCTTGGTTACTGAGTTTTTTGGTGTCCTCTTAGATTTTGCACCTGAGGTATCTCACTTGCCTAAACCTTGCACTGGCCCTGGGAGTGTAGATACTGTCCTCTACAGTCTGGGAGGTTGGAAAAAGCTTGTGTCTTCTTGTAGCTGAAAGTAGGCCTGCCCATGATTGGCAAAAGGGAGTGAGAGAGCAAGCAGTGCAAGATGAAGCTGGAGAGACAGGCAGGAGCCTGACCCTGCAAAATCTTCTTGGAAAAGCTACCATGTAATTTTACGGAACCCAGGAAAAAATAGCATGCTTTGTTCTCAGGCTCCCTGCCGTGGTCAAAAGTACCCCAAATCTGAAAAGATACTTGGTAATTTATTCCCTTTCATCCCGAAAGAGGAGCCTTTTAGGTATGTCAGGGTTGTTCAACTTTTTTGCAGCACCTAATGTGTAGACATTCAGAAATGACTCTGGAAGACAAGAATTTGGATTGTCAGAAGGAGGCTGCTCGTTTAATTAATGCCATGTAAGTAATTGCTTTGTTTTTAAAAAGCCCATCGAGTGTAAATGTTGAATGCATTTGTCTTTAAAAATCTATTAGCACTAAACTGACTGCATGGAGTATCCTAGAATTCACTTAAGTCTTGCCAAGAAATTAAGGAGCTTCAGGAACTTGGTGTTCCAAAGCCCTTTACCCCAGGTGGTAGCAAATTGAAATCATAAAAGTTTAAACCACTGCACAGCTTACAAATCTGCAGGGTAGCTCTGCAGTTGCCTTGCAAGGATATAGAGAAGTTAATATCCCAAATATTTAGTAACATTTATGCTAATGAGCCTTCCATAATAACCACAAATAGCTTTCACATGTTGTTTGTTTAATGTGAACTGGCAGAGTATCTATTGACAAGGGAACATTGTGAAGTCCTGGGACAATTGAAAATAAGCCGAAATTCACTTTCTTGAAATATACATTCCTTCATATAAGAACTAAACAATGTATTTCCCAAAGAAACAAATTTATTTCCTGATCTAACTTCCCTCTCCTACCTCGTTCAAAATTTTTGTTCTATAACTTGCAAGAACCCAGAATACTAGGTTCTTATGTTTTGGGTTTTTGCATAGTTGTACAGTCATGAACGACTGTAGTATACAAGAAGTGTGCAGGACAGTGGAGTGAAAACAGAAGCTCTCAATAGGCTACTCTAGCACAAATACACTCCTCCAACACCCAGTCCAATGTTTCTCAACTCCACCATGTTTGCTTTCCATCTTCACTTTCAAACTGAGGAAATTTGCATGATCTCCAGTTAAGATACACTATATACCACAGGGGGTAAATTTTTAGGCATGTTCCTAATAACCTTGTTTTTATGGTTTATTATCTGCTATTTCAAGAAACATCGAAATTTCCAATTGTGTTTTATTAACTAGAGATGTGAGAGTAGTAGATATTTTTTAAATACTGGACTAGTTTTGGCTATCATTTTGTACTGCAGTTATAAAACTGACACTGTTTACAATTAACAGTGTTCTAGAATCCAGTTGTTTGGAGGGTATTTTACATTATGAAATATTGACTTCAGATGGTCACTGCTATTTTTGAGATCTATGACTATGTTTCAAGGAGATCCATTGGTCTGACAAAATAAGAGATGTATATTCCTGAAAATTGAATGTCCTCTGGAGTCTGTGGTCTGGATGGTGTCAGAGAAGTATTAGAACTGTCCTCAGAGGTCATTACAATTTTCTCATAGTGTTTGTCAAGGAAAGAGTGGAGTGCAAAAGGTCTTCTATAGTATTGGGCCCTAACCAAGTCAGGAAGAGAAGCAAATGCCATTGAGAATGTGGTTGAAGTTCTTTCAATGTGCCTTCCCTCTGAAGATTTTTAGACGTGTGCCAGTCATCCCTGTCCGCCTGGCTGCCTCTCGTCGACCATCTTGCCCCCTCCCTCATGCTAAATTGTATTGACCATGTCTTCTATTCCAGGCTTAATACAGTAAATATTTTTTGCTGTGGCATGGTATAGTGGTTAATTACACAGATTAATAACACTCTCTCAATTCAAATTCTAGCTCCCAGGTAATACTCTGTATTACTTTGGACAAGTTACTTAACCTCTCTATGACTATAAAAAAAGTACCTACTTCACAGAGTTGCTCTGCATTTAAGTGAGTTAATTCATGTAAAGTGCTTATAAGCATGGGGTTATTACCTGCTAAAATGTTAGCCAATGTGATTATTTAGCCTCTTTTTCAGTTAAAGAAACATGCTTAACATTAACAATACATCGAAAGAGGTTTATGTGCTGATTGTTGGGATCAAAAACACTGAAGAGGCTGTGAACATTCCACAAAAAAAAAAGTCTAAAGGTATTCACAGGGATCTGCTGGGACCAGGATAAGGCAAGTGAGGCCCTTGACTCTGTGGCAAAATTTCAATGGGACACCAAAAACTCATAATCAAGATCAAATTTTAATGCAATATTGTAAAACTCCAAATTAATGCTTAAAATCACTGGTAACAAAATATTAAAAGTTAAAGACAGGGTCCAGCAGGGCCAGGATCAGGGTGAGGAAAGTGAGGTGGAATTGTATAAGTTCAGGGTTGGATCCTGTCCTTAAAATTTTGCTATTGTAGTCTTTATAGCTTTTTGAAATTAACTTTGATTTTTAAAAATAATTTTCATTAAAATTATCTTGGTTACTGAATTTTTTGGTGCCCCCTTAGATTTTGCGCCTGAGATATCTCACTATCCTAAACCTTGTGTTGGCCCTGGGAGTGTAGACATTGTCCATTACAGTCTGGGCAGTGGGGAAGAGTTTGTGTATTCTTGAACCCAGAGTGTGTTATTAATCTGTGCAGTTAACCATGACACCATGCTACAACAAAAATATCTACTGTATTAAGCCTGGAATAGAAGACATAGTCAATAAAATTTAGCATGAGGTAGGGGACAAGATGCCCAACTAGGTGCAGCCAGGTGGAACAGCTGCCACTGAGGGACCAGGACTACTGGCACACTCCTAACAGATCTTCAGAGGCAACTGAGAGTGGCTGGAGAGAAGGCACAGAAGCTGGGCTAAAGGGGGAGGAAGTTGGGAATCCTGCATGGGGCCACTGTACACCTATGCACCAGGACCCATTCCTGGTCTCCAGTGACGCTGGGGGAATGGGTGAGTTGAACTGGCAGGTAGCAACCTACTCTTGCCACAGGCCTCTGGAATTCCAGCTGGAGGAGACCCCTTGATCCCCAGGGACACTTGAGTTGGTAGGGAGAGCTGCTTAGAGAAGTAGTAGGGGCAGCACACCAGCCGATGTGGAGCCCAGAGGGTCTGGTGCTTGAGTGTCTGCAGCAGAGCATGGCCAGGGAGACCATCCCCTTGGCTTGACTTGCTCCCATGGGAGACTTTAGACCCAGGGGAACTGTCACACCTGAACTCTGCAGGCAGTCTTGCCCATCAGAGGAGGCGGATCTGACCTGAGCACCCCTTGATCTTCTGGCCTCTCCTGAGGCCCAGCCTGACCATGCCTGCTTGCAGTGCAGCCGCGGGTGCCCTGGGGGTCTACATCATAGCTCCTGTACTGCTGAGGAATCATGCCTGACTGGAGGAGAGATCCAGTGGGGAGACCTACTCCTTCCCCTAACTGCAGCTTCCCCAGGCTCATAGCCACACCCCTCCCCATGTTGCTTTTCTGGCATGTATATACATGGGCAGATTTTGACTTTCCTGCCCTGCCAACATGCGTGTGCCCTGCTACTGCTGCTGATAGGAGTGTATCCCACCTCACCTCCCCTGCCATTGCAGTCAGAGCCTTGGCAGCACAGAGACAGCCAGCCCTGGCCCTACCAGCACCCTGCCCCTGTACCAACACTGCTACTAGAGTGAAACTAGGTGCAGAGAACAGCGGACCCTTCCCTGCCCTGACATGCACTCCTACCTATGTGCATGTCAACATGCACAGAGGTTGCACACAGACCTATGCCCACCAGTGCTGCTCCTTGTGCTAGCACCA
This sequence comes from Papio anubis, assembly GCF_008728515.1. Taxonomy (NCBI): domain Eukaryota; kingdom Metazoa; phylum Chordata; class Mammalia; order Primates; family Cercopithecidae; genus Papio; species Papio anubis. Next base: position 160,378,500 of record NC_044977.1, on the reverse strand, counting down.
CCACCAATAGGACCACATGCACAGTTGCCAGTGGAGGGACCCAGCTCCCTGAGCCATTCTGCTTCTGCTGCTGCAGTGAACGCCCCCAGGGAGACAGGCACCCTAGACAGCTGCTAGCACCTTTCCACAGCTGACAAGTGTGCACCCCTCCACACTGCCACTCCACCACCACTGCCGCTGCTGGCACATGCAAGCAAGGATGGATCCTACTGCCACCATCCTACAAAATGCTTTGGCTGGCACCACCCATCAGAGTGTAGTGACCAGCTGTCCAGAAGCACATTGGGCCCCCAGTGCAATGAGTTGATGACCTTGAGGAGCCAGAGAGCAAAGTTGGGGCCCAATAAAAGTCTCCCAGAGTTAGAGCACACAGCCCAGGAGTTCGGAGCTGAGCACTGGCTGCCTAAAATTTTCCAGAAACAAAGCCAGTCTACTGAATCCACCTTATACCAAAATCAAACTGTCAAAGTTATCAAATAGAATAAAAGGAAAAAAACTTCAAAGATTGAAGGAACTTCAGCCCCAAAGCTGAGAAAGAGCCAGTGCAAGAACTTCGAGAACTCAAAAAACCAGACTGCCTTCTTTCCTCCAGGTGACCACAGTACCTCTGTAGCAAGGGTTCTAAGCCAGGCTGAGAAGGCTGAAATGACAGAAATAGAATTCTGAATATTAATAGGAATGAAGATCATTGAGATGCAGGATCACATTGAAACACAATCCAAGAAAGCTAAGAAACATAATAAAATGATACAGGAGCTGACAGACGAAATAGCCAGTATAGAAAAGAATGTAACTGACCCGATTGAGCTGAAAATCACACTATAAGAATTTCAGGCCAGTCACAGTGGCTCACGCCTATAATCCCAGCAGTTTGGGAGGTTGAAGTGGGTGGATCATTTGAGGTCAGGAGTTCGAGACCAGCCTGGCCAACATGGCGAAACCCCATCTCTACAAAAATTAGCCAGGTGCCTGTAATCCCAGTTACCAAGGAGGCTGTGGCAGGAGAATTGCTTGAACCTGGGAGGTGGAGGTTTCAGTGAGCTGAGATAGCACCATTGCACTCCGGACTGAATGATGGAGTGAGACTCCATCTCAAAAAAAAAAAAAAAAAAAAATACAATCTCTAGTATTACTATCAGAATGCACCTAGCTGAAGAAAGAATCTCAGAGCTTGAAGACTGGTTTTCTGAAATAAGACAGGGAAGAATAGAGAAAAAGGAATGAACAAAATCTGCAAGAAATATGGGATTGTGTAAAAGAGATCAAATCATGTCCCTGAAAGAGGTGGGGAAAATTGAAGCAACTTGGAAAACATAGAAATATGTTACATCGAAACATAGAAATTTCATCCATGAGAACTTCCCCAACCTAGCTAAAGAGACCAACACTCAAATTCAGAAAATGCAAAGAGCCTCAGTAAGATACTTCACAAGAAGATCATCCCCAGGACACATAATCATCAGGTTTTCCAAGGTCAAAATGAAAGAAAAAATGTTAAAGGCAGTTGGAGAGAAAGGTCAGGTCACATACAAAGGGAAGCCCATCAAACTAACAGCAGATCTCTCCGCTGAAACCTTACAAGCCAGAAGAGACTGGGGACCAACATTCAACATTCTTAAAGAAAAGAAATTCCACCAAGAATTTCGTATCTGGCCAAACTAAGCTTCATAAGCGAAGGAGAAATAAGATCCTTTTCAGACAAGCAAATACTGAGGGAATTTGTTACTACCACACCTGCCTTATAAGACCTCCCGAAGGAAGCACTAAATATAGAAAGGAAAGACCATTACCAGCCACTACCGGTATACACTGAAGTACACAGACTATAAGTGACACTGTAGAGCAACCATACAAACAAGTCTGCATAATAACCAGATAACATCGTGATGACAGGATTAAATCCACACAGCTCAGTACTGACCTTGAATGTAAACAGACCAAATGCCACAATTAAAAGGCACTGTGTAGAGTCGGATAAAGAAGCAAGGCCCAACTATATACTGTCTTTAAGAGACCCATCTCACATGCAATGGCACACATAGGCTTAAAGTAAAGGATGGAGAAAAATCTACCAAGCAAATGGAAAATAGAAAAAAGCAGGGGTTGCTATTCTGATTTCAAACCAAACAGACTTTATACCAAAAATAATCAAAAAAGACAAGGGCATTACATAATGGTAAAGGGTTCAATTCAACAAGAAGATCTAACTATCCAAAATATACGTGCACCCAATACAGGACCACCCAGATTCATAGGGCAAGTTCTCAGAAACTTTACACCAGACAGAATGGTGGATCATGAGGTCAAGAGATCGAGACCATCCTGGCCAACATGGTGAAACCCCATCTCTACTAAAAATACAAAAATTCACTGGGTGTGGTGGCACGCACCTGTAGTCCCAGCTACTCAGGAGGCTGAGGTTGCAGTGAGCTGAAATCGCACCACTGCACTCTAGCCTGGTGACAGAGTGAGACTCCGTCTCAAAAAAAAAAAAAAAAAGAAAAAATCAAAAAAAAGATGCTGGTGAGGGTGAAGAGAGAAAGGAACACTCATACACCATTGGTGGAAGTGTAAATTAGTTCAACCATTGTGGAAAACATTGTGGTAATTCCTTAAAGACCTAAAAATAGAATACCATTTGACCCAGCAATCCCATTACTGGATATATACCTGAAGGAATATAAATCATTCTGTCATAAAGACACATACACGCATATGTTCATTGCAGCATTGTTCACAATAGCAAAGACATGGAATCAACCTAAATGCCCATCAATGGTACACTAGATAAAGAAAATGTGGTACGTTTATGCCATGGGATACTACACAGTCATAAAAATAACAAGATCATGTCCTTTGCAGCAACATAGACAGAGCTGGAGGCCATCATCCTTAGCAAAGTAATGCATGACCAGAAAACCAAATAATGCATGTTCTCACTTATAAGTGGGAGCTAAATGATGAGGACACATGGACACACAGAGGGGAACAACAGACACTGGAATTTTTCAGAAGGTGGAGAGTGGGAGGAGGGAGAGGATCAGGAAAAATAACTGATCGGTACTAGGCTTAATATGTGGGTGACAAAATAATCTGAACAACAAACCCCTATGACTCGAGTTTACTTGTATAACAAACCTGCACATGCACCCCTGAACTTTAAATAAAAGTTAAAAAATAAGATTTAGCTATTATAATACTAGCATTTGGAATACTTTTTATGTGCTAGGCACTGTGCATGTGTTATCTCATGTGATACTTACTATGGCCCATTCTTTGCAGATGAGAAAACTGAGATTCAGGGAGGTTCAGTTACTTGCCCAAGGCCACAGAGCTAATGAGTGGTGGAGGTGGGATTCAAACTCTGCCTAACTCTAAAAATTATGTGTTTTATACACATAGTGGAATTACTGTGCCTGTCTATTTACTCTTTAATGGCCGAGATCCTAATTTGTTTTACTTTATGAAAACTAGTCATTGGCGATGAAATGAGCAGGAATTTGGAAAGTAAATAATTTCCTTTAAACAAGAATCTAATTTGGAAAGTGTTTCTTATTAACTACAGTCCTGGTTGGCTCATTACATACCCAAAGCTTATTAGGTTTTGTCTGGCCTGTCTCAAGATGCTTTTGCTCTCAGTAGTGTAGTGATACTTTTATAAAATATTTGTTTAATTTTTCTGAACATGTTTGGGATGGACTATATGAGGGGAATCTTTGTTATTTATAGGCAAAAAAGGATCCACCTGCAGACTCTGAGGGCACTGTCAGAAGTACAGAAAATGACTCCAAGAGAAAGGATGAGGCTGAGAAAGCTCCAGGCAGCTGATGAGAAAGCCAGGAAGCTGAAGTAAGTTGCATTTCCTTTAGGCACTCATGCTCGGTACTACTTCTCAGGGCTCTCAGGGAATTTACAGAGAAAAGCAGAAACCAAAACAGGAAACCCCAATGCATACGATTATGTATTTATGTGTTTATTCATTCACTCGTTCACTTCAAGATGACTATTGAGCCATAGATTGAATGTCAGGTGCTATTAATATCAGGCTTTCAGTCTTGTGTGAAGGGAAAGATTAACTATTTGGGAGGTTATTAGTGATGAAAATAGAGTCAATCTCCAAATGAAACCTCATTGCTGTTGACAGCTTCTGCACATACCCCAGCAGGAGACATCACTGTTTTACCCAGATTCCCTAGGTGCTTGCTGCGTACCTTCTACCAGGAGACCTCACTTATTTATAGGAAGGAGACTTTATTGGCAGGAAATTGTTAGCTTTTGAAAGAAGTAGATGGGAAACAGAGCTCTGTTCTGTCAAGTGAAGCCTTAGAAAAGTCTATGCTCAGGGCGGTGTTGCTGGTGGGAGATATCACTAGTAATTAGAGTATTTACATGAAAAAGTGAAATTTCAGGTGTTAGCCAGGATGTAGAGAAAAGGGATCCCTTGTGCAGTAGTGGTGAGAATGTAAATCAGTACAGCCATTATGGAAAAATAGGATGAAGATTCCTCTAAAAATTAAAAATAGAACTACCATATGATCCGACAGTCCTACATTTGGATTTATATCCAATGAAATCAGTATATCAAAAAGATACTTACACTCCAATGTTCATTGCAGAATTATTCACAGTAGCCAAGATATGGAATCAATGTATGTATCCATCAACAGATAAGGGGATAAATAAAATGTGGTATAAATACATACAATGGAGTACTATTTAGCCTTAAAAAAGAAGGGAATCCCATCATTTGCAACAACATGGATGAACCTGGAGGACATTATGTTAAGAGAAATAAGCCAGGTATAGAAAGACAAACACTGCGTGATATCACTTATATGTGGAATCTTAAAAAGTTGAATTCACAAAAGAGGGGAGTAGAATGGTGGTTACTAGGGGAAAGGGGGCATGAATGGGGAAATGTTGGTCAAAGGGTAAAAAGTTTCAGTCAGACAGGAGAAATAAGTTTTGGAGATCTATTGTACAACATTGTGACTGTAATTAATAACACTGTTTTGTATTTTTGAAAATTGCTAACAGAGTAGAGCTTGATTTAATCATCCTACAATGTATACATATATGAAAACATCACATAGTATATATAAATCTAAACTTTTTTGTCAATTAAGTTTTAATAAAACTGAAAAAATACATGTATAAAATGAAATTTCAAAGAGCCTAAGAGCCTCAATTTCTGAAAAACTGATTTATCTGTTGGTAGGTTATCAAATTTCCTAATTTTTCTTAGTTTTTCTTCCTCTGCCAATGTTTTGGTAGTTTAGGAGCCCCAGTCAAGAACTAGAGAGACAGAAAGAACCTGAACACAAATCTATTCATTTTGTTACCTTGTTAATTTATCTGAAAACTAATTTAGAGGTGTCCTTGTACTTAGAATGAATATCATGATAAGCCAAATAAGAATCTATGAGTCTATTTTCTCTTGACGTGTGCTTTCTTTAATAAATGGGTAGAAAAAGATTTCCATGAAAGTACATCATGAGCGGTGGTGTGCTGGTGAATATTTAATAACCAGCTCTGGATTTGAAGGGGGCTGCCGATTTCTGTGATATAAATACTTCCACTGTGGCCAATATCAAGCTACCAATATGGTATCATTTAATTTTCAGTTGGGAAGATATTTACACAGTCTGCTCTTGGGAGCCAATACAAGTTGGCTTCTGCAAACCACTGTGACATTGAATGTGAGTTTTACTGGGAAAATATATTCACATAAATTGCTTGAGCCATTGCATCAGCTCACAGCCCCAAATCTGTTTGTAATACCTCAGAAATGGTGATATTTCCAAGGTGCCATGATTCATGTCATTGGCTGAGGATAAAAGGAAAATTAAATCTCTGATAGGAACAGATTAAAAAGGTAAATTTAATAACATATGCAGATTACAAAATATTTACATTAAAACTGTTTTTTAATACAAAGAAGTCACATATCTTTCACATGTTACACTAATATATTTTTCTTATTTGAAGGTAATGGTTTTAAATAAAGTTTGGCCTTGATTTTGTGAATAAATTGTATTGGAATTGTTTCTAATTGTTGATTGTAGAATCAAGGGGGTCTTGTGTTTTAGCTAGAAAGTGACTCTATTGTCAGAAGAATGATAACGTACCCATTTTAGAGACAAGAGAGTTTGACCAGAAGGGTGTTCAGTGAGGAAAACCTGAGTATCAATTAGCCCACAAGTAATCAAAGAACTCAGATCTTTCACCCAGTTTAGTAGCAGGTCTCTTAAACTCACTCTCCTGTAATAAGAGAAAACAAAGTAAATGTGTCTAGAAAAATTCCCCTGCACAATAACTCCCATATATTTCCTCATACATTCTTTGATATGTGGCTCTAGTTTTACTTTTTATGGGTTTGTTCATCCTGAAAGCAGTTTTTGTGTTATTAGTATGTGTTAGGCACTGTGCTAGGCATTGGGAGCACATAGCTCTGTCATTGCACTTGGAGAACACACAGAGAGGAGCACTGCCTTCTCCTGCTGCTGCATTTTGGGATTTGTAAGGGCGAGTAAGGAACCAGAACATCCTGTGTGTGCTTTAAAAGAGAATCAGCTGGGTGCTGCACCACATTCACCTTGATGAGGAAGGGAACTGATGGCCCGATTTTCTAATCCCCCAGTCGATCTGTTGAAATAAGGATCACATTCATCTGTATAATATAGACATGGTTTGGCCGGGCGCGGTGGCTCAAGCCTGTAATCCCAGCACTTTGGGAGGCCGAGGCGGGTGGATCACGAGGTCAGGAGATCGAGACCATCCTGGCTAACATGGTGAAACCTGCCTCTACCAAAATACAAAACCAGCCGGGCGTGGGTGGCGGGCGCCTGTAGTCCCAGCTACTCGGAGGCTGAGGCAGGAGAATGCATGCTGAACTCGGGAGGCTGGAGCTTGCAGTGAGCCGAGATCGCTTACTGCACTTCCAGCCTCGGCGCAGACAGAGTGCCCAGACCCGTCTCAAAAAAAAATATATATATATATATATATATAGACATGGTTTTAAGACCACAGTTATTTTTCTACATTCACTTTAAACTTACAGAAAGATTGTGGAAGAAAAATATGAAGAAAATAGCAAACGAATGCAAGAATTGAGATCTCGGAACTTTCAGCAGCTGAGTGTTGATGTACTCCATGTAAGTATCCTCTTATTTTAAAGTTTACATGAAAATTTTCCTTGCTTCAGATTCATGGCGATGATTGGGTAGGAAAAGGGACAAGGGAGAAAACAAGAACATCCAGATTAACTTTGCCGAGTTCCAGGAAGGATTCTGGAATGTAGGTCAACAGTTGGTGACAACGATTTGAAGTGGCTGTAGCAAGAGGTGGGTCAATTGATCCATTTAACAAAAATCAAGCGCCTACTCTGCACAAGACAACTGAATTGGCACTGAATGCATAACTGATGGGTTAAAATGATTAGCTGACAGAACAAATGTGTGTGTATCTAATTTTTAATTCCACCCATGCTATTGTTGCTTTACCTCTTTAGTACATTGTTCTCTTTGGTTTTTATTCTTTTCCTTTTTATTTTGTTTCCTACCCATTTTGTTGTACATTGTGTTGGTAACTTCATTCAAATTTTAACTGCCATAGATGTTCAATAATGAATAGAGTTGCAGATTCACATGAAGTGACCCCAAATTCATGTCCTCGGCATTCCAAATCTGTAAATAGCAAACACCATTTTCTCTAATGGTTGACAGTGTCTCCACAGGCCTTGGGTAGGCTCTGATTGATAAGGTGGTCTTTACAATGTCAAATTTGGGCAATAGATGTCAATACCAACCTCATAGCTCTTCAGGTAAAAGCAACTTGGGATGAAGCCATTTTTATAGAGAACTTCTACTGTCTCAAATTCTGATTTTCATTAATGGAGATTCCTGCATGTGAGAGATTCTGTCCTTTAGCAGGAAGCACCAAGCCCCCTGAGGCTGCGGGTACAATCCCCCAAGCCCCAGGGATGCTAATTCTGTTGTAGCTTAGTTATCAGAGGGCTCCAAACCCTGGGGCATGCATGAGACCTCACTCTCAGCCAGATAGGCCCCTCTTAATGGGAGATCTGCCAGTAATGCATCTTTCTCAATTATTTAGGGGTTCTATGTGCTCTGGAGTTCTAAAAATCCCAAGTTGGGACCAATAAGAGGCCTAGCTTCCTCTAACCTCAGGAGTCTTCCTCTGTTTGATGGACCACTTAGTAGACAATGTGGGGATGCTGGTTTGATATGTGCTCAATTCCATCCCCCTTTTCCCACCCATCCGCCACTCCATTTAAGTGAAGTCCCCATGTGGGATCTGTTGCAGGCTACAGAGACTTGGGAGATGGGTTCTTTCTTGCTCAGGGAACTTGGTGAGTGAAGAACCTGCTGGCTGAAAGGCCATGGGGTCAACAATAGGGCTGGATCCTTACTTGGAGAAGGGTCTTGATGCCACCACTATGGAAGGACTCAAGCCCCCCTCTGAAAACTGGGTGCCTTTCTTCAACTTCCCACACACTTCTAGGCCCTGTAAATGATAGCCTGTGAAGGTGGGTCTTCTTCTCTGGTTCAGTCTGCTTTGTCCCCCTACAGTCCTGAGAACTGCACATTCCCACAGATCCTGACAAGGAGGCTGACAGAATTATAAGAATTCTGAGTGTGTTCATGTGTAAAGTACTTGTTTATTCAGCTATAGAAATGGGGACATAGTTTTCTAGAATGCTCAGAAATGTTGTATTTCTTATAAGCCCTCTGCTAATTCCTATGCTGCTGGCCTGATTCCTGTGTACACTCTGATTAATAATGAATAGAAAATAGGCCTCCTGAAAGCAGCGCTTCACCTCAGATGAGGGAAGACTTGGAAAACCACTGCTGAACAGACCTTGTCATAATCTCTTTAGGGTCTTGTCTTCCTCTTATAAATCAGGGATCCCTGATTCTAAGGGATTTTCCCCCTAAGATTGAAAATGGAGAAGTACAGGCATGGTATTATTTTGTTTTATAAAATCTAAATGACTTCATTCTTGAAGTTACCATATGGCAAAAAAGAAATGTAGTTTCAAGTATGAGCTTGAATATTAGTGTCTGATAATTTGCTTTTTTGCTTTTCTTCTTTGACCCTTCAAGATCACCACGTTTGTGTTCTTTTATATTGGATGGAATTATTATTGGTGTTATGACTACACTGTATTAGGTCTTGTCTTCCTCTTATAAATCAAGGTCCTTTGGGGGTCCTGAAGTGACTGAAGATAAGCCTGAGACCATATGGCAGGCAGAATCCCAAGAAATGTTCTTATCCATATATTATTCCACAGAACATGGGAGCTAGACACAAAGTTCTGATCTTGGCCCAACTCAGATGAAGAAAGAGAGGATTTCACATCCTATGAATTCCCAACTCATCAATTCCCCAGTGACTTCCCATTTTCATTCCCTTCCCACCAGCAAGGAGCAAAGGGAGCAGGAGGGGAAGCGACTGATGCTGATGCTGTTGTGGACAAAGACTGTGGTTCATTCTTTGATCTTCTGAGATTAGTGCCACCACTGTCTTTGGCCCTGAGCCTTCCAGAAGCATGTTTCCTATGTTTATATATTGACGGCAGAAATGCTGCAGGCAGATAGATGGCTGTTGAGTCTGTTCTGCTTGAACACTGTGTCCTCTTGCCAGCTGGTTCAGGCAAACAGACTGGATGGCTCAGCATCCCCAGGCATCCTGCTCTCTTTTGTGCAGTCACATCAGCCATTTCCCTCTGGCACATTGTCAGCATCCCACCTCTCTTTCAAATGTTTTCAGGAAAACCTTCTCAGCCCACTTGGGTCTACAATCAATGAACCCTCCTCCAAATTCTTATGGCTTATAGTATTCTCGAACTTGAAATGCACCTTGATTTCCTATGAATCTTGTTAAGATGCAGATTCTGATTCGATTAGACCAGATGCAGCCTGAGATGTTGCATTTCTTATAAGCCCTCTGCTAATTCCTATGCTGCTGGTCTATTTCCTATGTACACTCGGATTAATAATGAATAGAAAATGGGCCTCCTGAAAGCAGCGCTTCACCTCAGATGAGGGAAGACTTGGAAAACCACTGCTGAACAGACCTTGTCATAATCTCTTTAGGAAAAAACACATTTAATAGGAATGGAAGGAAAGGAGGAGCAACCTGAGGGAAGACTTTCTTGTTCACCCCAGGACGAGGATGAAGAGAGGTGGCAAGACAGGGAAGAGGCAAGTTTAATCATATTCACACACATATTCAGCACAAAAGTGAGGCAGGTTTAATGATATCCAGAGAACAAAGGGGAAATCAAATGGGAAGCTGAATACTTTGCAGAGGAGCCTGAAGGGTTTTAAATGTAGCAGGAAAAAGCTTCATTGAGCTGAAAAAGATGAAATGAATATAGGAAAGAAATTAGATTAATCAGATGCAAGAGGCTAAAGAAAAATGTGATAAAGAAGGAGAAGAGGAAGAGAAAAATGCTCACATCTTTGATGAGTGCTTTCCTTCCCCTTGCCCATACACATGTTTATGATTTAATTTCTTACTGATCTCACTGGGGCTCTGTTCTCTATTCCTTCTTCCATCTCTCTTGCCTGGCGGAAGCAAGCTACTTTATATTTCTAAAGCACTTACAGGAGAGAATCAGAGTTATGGGAGAGAATGGGCTCTATGTCACCTCTTAAACATGTTATAAAAATTATTTGAGGCATGTAGGAGAGTGGCTTGCTTTGTTTTTCAGACCCTAGCTGACAAGGCCTTTTATTTTGGCAGGCATTTTCTGCTTGACTGAATTTGGGCTTTGAAATCTTGAAGCACCATCGAATGTGGAATCATGTTAGGCACCGTTTCTCTAAAGAATGACAGCTTAAAGCAGTTAGATACCATAATATGTAAGACAGGCCAGGTCTGTCTTTGATCCTGTGGCGTTTACAGTTGTGCTGGGGCTAAGGTTAGGTCTCTGTGAAAAGTACATAGCAGATCAGGTCTCCATACATAGAGTGGTAATGGGGACCAAAGATCAGACCATGTCCTTCTCCTTCTAAAAGAAGCATTTATAATAATTCTATCTTTCTCTTCAAAGAGAAACAGCAAATCAAAGTTAATTGAGAGTCCAAATACATTTTTATTTTCAAATAATTTTCGAAGTGCACATAAAGATGTATTTCATGTACTCTCTGTTCTTTATCCATAAAGTTCTCTGTGTACTCTCAGCGATCCTTTGAAATTTGGAACCAATTTCACTTCCGAAACAATTATTATACAGTACAGAAAACTGACTTCTTAAAAACACTTTATGATGATATTCTCACGAATACTGCACTGCAGTATGGCATGGCTTCATTTCACTTATTGAGATTAGATTGAACTTTCTTTTAAATTTTGTTTTATTAAAAAGATACTCTTGGAGTAGTTTCCCATGAAAACCATTTATCAAGAAAAATAGATCAACTCAGCAACAGCTCCAGGTTCAAACACAAATACACACACATACACACACACACACACACACACATAACTAAGGGAAAAAGGCAAAATGATTTATTGAAATACCTACTGATTTTGGCTAAACCTTTTTATTTTTTTTGAAGTGTGAATTCTTTCATCATGTGGTCTCTTAGATCTTTTTCTTTTAGGAAATTGGAATTCATAGAATCACAGAGATTTAAAGCTAGAGGGGAACTTGTAAGTCATTCAAGCTAACACCTTTAATTTTGAGATGCAGAAACTGAGCAGGGCTGGAGTAGGGTGTGGTAACTGGAATATCCTAGGTGCCAAATTGAAGGAGGCCCCCCTCAGCTGTTAATGGAGTGAGTACCTTCAGTTGGTACCTTGGGCATCCCACTTGGCTTACCTAGTCATGATCCTGAAACTGAGCCCATGAAGGTTAAATGCTTTGTGCAAGGTCACCTGTCGCATTGATGCAGGGCTGTTTCTCTTATCCCAGCTTACCTCCTGAAGTTTGAAAATGTTTAAGGGAGAGGATTAGGTAGGCTTGTTTCCAAGTAGTCTTCTAAGTAAGAATATTTTTTTCATTTGTGGTAGTGCTGTTTCCTTCTATCAGCATCTCATGAATTGTTAATTACCTTCCACAAGGGATTTGATGAACCGACTTTAGAGAACCTGTCTGAACCTCAGCCTATTCCTTCCATGGACCTCCGCAAACTTGAATCAATTGTAGAGGATGCCACATCTGACCTTGGATATCATGGTACGTGTTTGCATTGGTTTTCACAAGGATGCTCACAGCTGCTGCCCAGGTTGCTGTGGCTGACTTTGCAGTGGGCCTGTCTGGCCTCTGAGAGAAGCTCTGGGTATACGCAGCTACCTGCTATCAGTTTGCCAGGGCTGGGCTATGACCAGGATGAAAAGTAGAGAAGCTAAGGATTTTTCTGTCCTCTCTATCTTCTTTGCAATAGTGAGGATGAGTTGGAAACTCAGACCTGATAAGAGACCTCTTCTGGGTGGGTTAAACAATGTTGTCGTTAACCTGACTTTGGAATCGTGCAAACTCTGAATGCTCTGGAGCACTGTGTTTTCCCTGTTCTGTAAATGGTTCTCCCAACTGTCGTAAATTTAAATTGAAGAAATGAAGCCAGGCTTTGGAAAATCAACTATGCAGTTGTGCATTACCAGAAAATAAAAGTGCTCAGAGCAGGAATACAAAGGCAGGCCTGTAGGATGGCTGACTTTGCTAGAGGACTTCCTGATGCCTTTGCTACCTCAGACTACACAGCAAACGAGTACACTTCCAGCAAACCTCTATTTTCACTTGAGATAAGACTTTAATCAGTGGTCCACATGGAGCAGATACATCCAAATGGAGTGGGTACATCATAAGCTAACGGTTAAATGCATGGGTTTTGGAGTAAAAAAGTTGGCTCTATCAGAAAAGGCCCTGACAACATAATCTCTCTAGGTCTCTGCTTTCTTATCTATGAAATAAGAATAATAATGCCTTCTTTCAGGGTTGTTGTGAAGAGCAAATGAGATGTGGCATGTGGAGTGGTCTTAGTTCAGTGCCCAGCACACAGTAAGTGCTGAAGAAGGGGAAGCAGTTATGACACTTTGAGCAAAGAAGGGTTATCAATGTAAGTGTCTTCTCAGTATAGTTCACCAGTCTCCGCAGTGCCTAGAGCAAAGTTCCAGGAACATTCTAAGCACTCTATAATTCTTGACTGAATTAATGAGTGGATGAATACATGAATGAATGTTAGTCTGGACCTCTGAGAAGCAGATGCTAAGTCAGGACTACAATTGCAATGTTACTTTTAGAGAAAATGCTTACATAAAAGAAAGTAAAGAAGAGCTAGAAAAAACCAGGAGAACCATTAGACCACTGATTAAAGTCTTATTCCAAGTGAAAAGAGAGGTTTGGTGGAGGTGAACTAGATTGCTCTGCAGTCAGAGGTAGCAAAGGCGTCAGGAAGTCCTCTAGCAAAGTGAGCCATCCTACAGGCCTGCCTTTGTATTCCTACTGTGCTCCAGTAGTCGCCCATCAGGAGGCATCATAGCCTCTGAGAGAATGCAGAGATGGATTTCAGAGCACAGCAGCTGGGATCCTTGGCCAGTTGCACTCTGTGTTATTGGAGGTCTTCAAGTGCATCCTTATGGCTGCACAATGATATAAGAGCTCTCTTTGGCAGCAGTGTAGCTCTCTTCTCAAGTTGAGAATTAAGGTAGTGAACCTTGGGTTATCTTGTCTTCTTATCCCAGATTTGCACTTGAAGTCTTCTTGATAGAGCTGTTAGAGCCTGTGCTGCCTCCTTCAGCTGTATGGAGACAAGCCCCTTGAAGCTCTTTAGATTGGCATTAGCCAACTTTTAAAATGGTGCTATGGAAGCCATCTTGTAACAGACATTCTTGACAAACAAATATGTATTTCAGATGAATTTCTATCTTAGGCTTTTTATGATATTTAATATATTATTTGTTAGTTTCCAAAAGTAAAATTCAGAAGTATAGAAATATCCCATGGACTTCTATTTCTAAAAATAGAAATGTCAGAGACATTAGAACCAGAGCAACTCCATCTTGAGTAAGGGCTGAGTAAAATAAGGCTGAGACTTACTGGGCTGCATTCCCCGGAGGTTAAGGCATTCTTTGTCACAGGGTGAGACAGGAGGTCAGCACAAAATACAGGTCATAAAGACCTTGGTGATAAAACAGGTTGTAGTAAAGAAGCCAGCCAAAGCCCACCAAACCCAAGATGGCAATGAAAGTGACCTCTGATCATCCTCATTGCTCATTATATGTAAATTATAATGCATTAGCATGCTAAAAGACACTCCCACCAGCACTGTGACAATTTACAAATGCCATGACACATGGGAAGTTACTTTATGTGGTCTAAAAGTAGGAGGAATCCTCAGTTCCGGGAGTTTCCCACCCCTTTCCTGGAAAACTCGTGAATAATCCACCTGTTGTTTAGCATATAATCAAGAAACAACTATAAGTCTATTCAGTCGAGCAGCTCATGCCACTGCTCTGCCCATGGAGTAATCATTCTTTTGTTTCTTTACTTTCTTAATAAACTTGCCTCCACTTTTCTCTATGAACTTGCCCTGAATTCTTTCTTGTGCGAGGTCCAAGAACCCTCTCTTGGGGTCTGAATTGGACCCTTTTCCAGTGACAGAAAGCTGAGAAAGTTAGGCAGTATGTAACTCCCGATACCTGTGGCTTGTGCTCTGCTGGAGGACAGAGCCATCACTATTTATGCATAGGAAGCCCCAGGGCAGGATATTGAATGGGTGGTCTAGGACCAAAAAGTCTGAGCTTCCTCCTGATTTCAAATAGGAAAAGTACTTAATACTTCATTTCATAGATGAGAATCCAAAGATATTAAATTACTTGCTTAAGGACCTCAGAGTTCCTGCTTTCTATCTAGTACACCACCCTTTCCATTTCCCCCAAAGGATGTGTTTCTGGTGGTGGTGGGTAGAAGCAATCGACTTGTAAGAAACAGAAAAACATATCAAAGAAATTGGACTTTCGAAAGGCAGAGTCTTTGTCATGTGTCTCTTTGCTAATTTTTGTGAACTGTAGTAGCCAAATTACTCCCAAGCTAGTCGTAACCACAGGTTCCGGCTACTATGGGAAACTCAAGCTATGTCCTTCTTACCTCTCATTTTGTCCTTTGTCATGGAGATTTCAGTATGACAGACAGTGTGTTGATTTACCAGCCAAAGTGGAAATCGTCAAATCTACTTCTTTGACCACTTTGTTCATATTGTAATGTAAAGACTACTTAGGACTCTATGATAAACTATCAGATTAGAAAAAATACATAATAGTTTTAGGTGGATCAGATGCCTTGTAAAATACTTTAAACATTTCCGTTATTTTTTCCTGTCTGTAAATTCATACTTTCTAAATGCTATTCTTTCTTAATATTAAATTCAAAAAATAAACTTAGAACTATGAAAATACAACCTTGGTAAGCATTTAGGTTGATTCTATGTCTTTGCTATTGTGCATAGTGCTATAATGAACCTAAAACAAAAGTAAAAAAAGAAGAAAAAAAAAGAAAATGCAAGCTTTGGGTTTGACAAATCATTAGAAAGGTGGGCAACTACCAGAAAATTAGTGATCACAGAGATTAATTGAAGTTTTGAAACATGAGACTTAATTTGTTGATGAACTCTGAAGTGGTTAATTACTTTTTCAATGCTTTTTGCCTTTTAGAAGATTACACTGCAAACTTTCAGCACCCAAAGGAAGTTTTTATTAGTTTATTTTTTATTTGGCATGTATATGTAAAATAAAATTACACAGTCATTCTTTCAAAGCTCCTACACCAAATGTTTAATTAGTCTTTGATGTTGACTTGGAGAATTCCCTCTGGCATATGAGGAGTTAGTTGCAGGGAAAAAAAAGACAGGATAAGACTTATTATTTACATTTGATATGCATTAGTTGACTATGCATATGATTTAATCTAGCAAAAGTCATGGGTAACCATTATAATCAATTGAGAAAGTACAACTGGAATGTTAAAGAAATTATCCCCATTTAACTTCTTATATGTAATGCTAATGATTTCTTGCCCATTAATTTTTGCCAGGAACTTCCTTGTACTCTAGCCATTTTATTTTATTTTATTTATTTTATTTTATGTTATGTTATGTTATGTTATGTTATGTTATGTTATGTTATGTTATGTTATTTTACGTTTTAGCAACTCACAGCTGACTTTCAGAGCAGTGTTTTTTCCAAAGCTGGAATAGCCTGAGATTCTCGATCGTGGGTCTACCAGGAGCATGACTCCCTACCCCACCAGTCAGATGTAGAGAATGCAGTGAAGTAGGCCTTGGCTGCTTACCTACATCCTGACCAGCTGTCACCTCTTCATTTCCTGTTCAGCCACTCTTTAAGCAAGCACTGAGCCCAGTGCTCAGAGATAGCTCTGACCTCTAGGAGGTTGTGCTTTGCTTGCCTGTAGGAACCCCACATGCTCTTTGCAGTTCTGGGCTGTTCTATGACTTATGATGTCACCTCTTCTTTTTAAAAGTTCAAGTGGAAATAAAGTGATTTGAACTTTGTTAATTAAACATGATATGTTTTTATTGTTTTAATTTTAAAAAGAAAACCTCTACTCACTCAGTAATTTCACTTTTAGATAGTTATCTGAAAATGTGTCTACAAGACCTGTACACAAATGTTTCTAGCAGTTTTATTCATAAGTACTCAAAATTAAAAGCAAGTCAAGTGTCCATAAACAGGTGAATGGATAAGCAAATGTGTAGTTTGTCGATGGAATATATACTACTTGACACTGAAAAGGAACACACACCAATATATAAAACAATATAGATAAATACTTTTAAAATTATGAGAAGTGAAAGGAGTCTTACATAAAAGAGTTCATAGTGAATGATTCCATTTCTGTGAAGTTCCGGAACCAGAAGTACTTATCTATAGTGATGGAAATTAGGCCAGTTGCTGCCTGTGGGTGGTGGTGGTGGGAGTTGACTCCAAAAGGGCATAAGGAAACCTTTTTTTGTGATAGAAAAGTTTGTAAGTTTGCTGTCTTGATTGTGGTGCTGGCTACCCATATGGGTATATTTGTCAAAACTCACTGGACTCTATACTTTAAATTAGTGCATTTTATTATATATAAATTATACCTAAATAAAATTGATAAATTTAAAAAATTGTTAAAATATTCAGAAGAAACAATGTAATGCTTAACTGTCTATGTGTTAGCTAATGAATGGCCAAGAAAGATGCGAGTAAAGTCATGGAGATAGAAAGCAATTGGGAAGATCTCTGGGTATCACCTGGGACACAGAGTCCTGAATCCAGAGGGTGATCATGGGGTTTGAGATTTTCTTCTAACATCAGCTGAACAACATTTTCTTCCACAATGAGTGTTAACAAAGCTTTGGGGTCCTGTCTCAGGAGGAAAGTTGGCTATTTGGAGATAAGGGACAGGGATCTTTTAGCTCCTCTCTCTTCCGTCTATATAGTTGGAGGTGGAGGTGCACACATCTGAGTAGCAGAGAGCCCTACCAGCAGATCTAAAAGGACCTAGTGTCCACTAAAGCCACTGGAGCTTAATACAACAAAAGGTAGTAGCTCAGACTCCAATGCCCAGCCCAAGATGTCTCCAGCTGGTGGAGCTGCCTGGCTCTTTAGCTCTCAGAAAAGAAGACCAAACAAATGCCAGGGGTTACTTCCACATTCCTAGATCTTCCATCACTTCCAGAACTTTAGATGTCTTCAAGACTTGATTTATAAACATAAATTGATGGTGGTTTTATTTCATAATTGTCACTTATTCCACTGAGTTATATTTGCATTTCATAATAGTGTTTCCACCTGACTCTAATACTTGCTCTCAGGAATAAAGATGCCTGCAGTTCTCACTAATTTCTGAGTTCTACAGGGTAATTAGAATGAATCTAATACTGAATGAAGATGTGCTGATTCTCCACCCTGAGGCATATTTAATAATTTAGAGTGTTCCTTCTATATGACAAGTCTCTAACTAAAATTTCAAAGATGATATCCAATTTGAAAAGTTAAGCTGGATGCTGACTAACACCTGCCCAACAAGCCACTTTGACATGGCATCCTAAGCAAATGTAATATAAATAGGGTATAGCAACAAATGTAATAGAGTAAAACCTTTTATAATGTGTGTTTCAGACAGTGCTCTGCACATACACAGTATGGTTTTCCTTTAGTTGATAAATTTATTTTCCATGCATGCAGGTTTCACAGTTGTGCTCAGGGCTTACGTGCTTACCACTTGGAGAACATTGTTATGATGCCCAAAGAAAGCTAAGCTGCCATATGAAAGGGAATCTTTCAGATCTGCATTTGAGTCCTGACTTTCCCATGTGATAGCACTGTGATTTTAAGGAACATAATTTCTGTGATCTGCAGTTTTTACATTTATTTTTTAATCAGTAAAATGCAGTTAGTAATACCAATCTGAAAACTTCACTGTGAGTATTGAGATAACATGTGTTAGATATAACACATTTGTTAACATACAGTGACATACATGTCTGTTACTGTGTTTGGCTCAATCAGTGACAGGAGCTATTACTACCAAGTCAGATATAGAATGCTTACATGCTGCTTATCACCTCCTGTCTACTTGTTAGAAGCAAACTTATCTTCTAAGACCCAGCTCAAAGACATCCTCCTTGATGCGACATCAGAAGATGTCTCCTACCAGGACTCCTTGACTAATCTCCCTGATCATTTTTCTCCTTTCGTAGAACATATCCTATGCTGCTTTACAGTACTGAGGTTGTGAACCTGATTCCTGCCCTAGGGTGGGTTGAAAAACTGGGATGTCTTTGTTAACAAGTCTTTGAAAAGCACTGTAAAAAGAATAGTAAGTAGTTATATTGTAAAAATTACAGACATAGGATGAACAACAACATACAAAAAAACCTATTCAAATATCACTCAAATGAATACAGTCATGTACTGGTTAATGACAGGAATATATTCTGAGAAAGTGTCATTAGGCAATTTCAACCTTAAGCAAACATCAGAGAGTATACTTGCACATACCTAGATAACATAGCGTAATGCACATCTAGGCTCTGTGGTATAGCCGGTTGCTCCTGCACTACAAACCTGTACAGCATATTACTGTCCTGAATATTGCAGGCAATTGTAACACAGTGGTAAGTATTTGTATATCTAAACATAGAAAATAGTAAAAACACAGTATAAAAGATGGTACACCTGTATAGGGCACTTATCATGAATGGAGCTTGCAGGACTGGAAGTTGCCATGGGTGAGTCAGTGAGTGAGTGGTGAGTGAATGTGAAGGTCTAGGACATTCACTACTGTTTACTACTGTAGACTTTATATATAAACACTGTATATATAACACTTAGGCTATACTAAATTTCTTTTTAAAATATTTTTCTTCAACAATAAATTAACCTTGGCTTACTGTAACTTTTTTACTTTATAAAATTTAATTTTTAAAAACTTTTTGATTCTTTTATAATAACACTCAGCTTAAAACACAAACACATTGTACAGCTGTACAAGAATATTTTCTTTTTTATATCATTCTATAAGCTATTTTCTACTTTTAATATTAATTTTTTTAACTTTTGAAGTTTTTGTTAAAAATGAAGTCACGAACACACATACTAACCTAGGCCTTCTGCCTTTCACCTCCATATCTCGTCCCACTGGGAGATCTCCATGGGCAATAACAGGCAGGGAGCTGTCACCTCCTATGATAACAATGCCTTCCTCTGTAGTATCTCCTAAAGGTTTTACAGTTAACATTTTTAAATAAGTAGAAGGAGTATACTATAAAATAATGATATTAGTGTATAGTAAATAAAGTAGTATCATAAGTATTTATTATGATTATATTGTACATACTTGTAGATACTATACTTTTATATGACTGACAGTGCAGTATGTGTATTTACACTGCATCACTAGGTGATAGGAATTTTTTAGTTTAATTATTATCTTATGGGACCACCACTATATATGTGGTTCATTGTTGACTGATATGTCATTATGCAGTACATGACTGTACTTGTACTTTAAAATTGTTATGGCTTGAATGTCTGCTCTCAAAAACTCAGTTGTTGGCAATTATTAAGAGGTGGGGTCATTAAGAGGCAATCAGCTCATGAGGACTCCCTCCTTATGAATGGGATTAAGTGCCCTTATCAAAGGGCTTGATGGAGTGAGTTCATCCCTCTTGTTTTTCCACCTTCCACCATGTGAGGACACAGTGTTCCTTCACTCCAGAGGATCGAGCAATGACATGCCATGTTGGCAGCAGAGAGCAGCCCTTACCATACAACCAAACCTGCTGTTGCCTTGATCTTGGACTTCCCAGCCTCCAGGACTGTGAGAAATAAATTTTGGTTCTTTATATTACCCAGTCCGTGGTATTTTGTTATAATAGCGCAGACAGGCTAAGAAAAAGATAGAACTTGTACTGACAGTTTCCTATGCAGATTTCAAGGAGAGCTTTATCAGAAAAATATGAGCTGGAAGTACAGAGTTGCGCAACTCATGGTCATGACAAGGACACTTAGTCTGTATGCATGTGAGGAGTTTAAATAATTGTATTTCATGAAATTTCAGAGTGGGAAAAAAGCAGTAGCTCTAAATATTTTATATAATATGAGAACGTAAATTTAAATTTGTTACTAAATTAACAACATATTTTAAATAGAAATGTATCTGTTTGACTTATACTCCTAATAGTTCAACATTCAAGTT
Source organism: Papio anubis (assembly GCF_008728515.1). NCBI lineage: Eukaryota > Metazoa > Chordata > Mammalia > Primates > Cercopithecidae > Papio > Papio anubis. The sequence continues at coordinate 160,357,775 of NC_044977.1, read as the reverse complement.
TGATATTCTTATTAGAAAATGAGGCAAGTCTTAAAATTTTCTAGGTTTCCTTATAATTAGACATATACCATATTTCATCCAGTCTAAAATACACAGTTTTGCACATTTGAACAACTCCGAAATTGAGATGTATCTTAAAATAGATGGCATATCATAATTCCATGGACAGTAGTTTTATTAATGATATATAATGATTCATTTCAAAATTGATGGTGTCTTTGATTCTGTAAAGTACAATATGATATTTCTCAATTGTATTGGTCAGGCTAGGCTAGACTTGCTGCTGTAACAAATACACCTACTGACCTAGGTAACAAGGGATTTATAGCTCATTCCTATGAAGTCCTATGTGGGATGGAATCTCTCAGGGAAGATATTCCCTGTGCAGTGACTAAGGACCAAGGCTTCTTCTATTTTATACTACCACCATCTCAGCATGTGGCTTTCAATGTTCCCACAAGCAGCAGAAGTAGATTGGAAGTAGCACACCCACAGATAAATTCTTCAGCTTGGAAATTACTTCCTCTCAATTTCACTGACTAAAACTGGTCATGTGGCCCAACTTTCCACCAAGGGCTTGGGAAGTACAGTCTTTCCTGTGCCCAAAGAGGAGAGAATCAGATATGGGTGAACACTACTGATCTTTTTCACAATAGTCTATCTTAGTTACCTGACTCTGAAATTAGGATAATGAGCAAAACCCAAATATATAATTGAATGATGTGAAGTTTATGTTCCAATTAGAGAGACTAACACTTTTATTCTTTTACAAAAGAATATATTGACTTGTACCAAAATGAACTATTGTAAAATAAGCTTATTCATATTCTATCATAAAACTGGTGACAAGAACAATGTATTTTATTTTATTTTTTTAGTTTTAAATTTCATGACTAAACCTAAAAAGCAAAACTTTCAATGTATGTGAGGCATTTGTTAAGTTGGTTCTTGAGTCTCTTAATTCAGTCTATAATATGTAAAATTCTATATTGGGGCCATATGAAGCCTTGCCAAAACTGCTGGAGAACAGGGTTATATTCGTAAGGACAATAGTTACAGTATTTCTTAGCTCCTCGTTTCTGCCAGCTAAAGAAAGCTAGTATTGTAGGAAGAAGAATGGGCTCCAAAGATGTCCTTAAAATCCTGATGTCCTAAGGCTGTCCTATTTCTTGGAACCTGTGAATATGTTAAGTTACATGACAGAGGCAAATGAATTAAGGTTACAAATGGGACTAAGGTTGCTAATCAGATAGGGAGATTATTCTGATTATTTGGATGCGCTCAGTGCCACAAGGGTTCTTAGAAGTAGAAGAAAGAGGTAGACAGAGAGATGGCAGTGAGACAAGGAATTGGCCCAACATTGCTAGCTTTAAAGATGGAGGAAGGAGACAATGAGCCAAGGAAAGCCAGGTGACCTTTAGAAGCTAGAAAAGGGAAGGAAATGGATTCTTCCTCTCTGGATCCCCCAGAAAGGAAGGCACCCTGTCAACAAGTGTATCTTAGCTTGGTGAGCTCCATGTCAGACTTCTGATCTACGGAACTATAAGATAACTTTGTATTGTCCGGACGCAGTGGCTCATGCCTGTGATCCCAGCACTTCGGGAGGCCAACGTGGGAGGATCACGAGGTCAGGAGACGGAGACCATCCTGGCTAACATGATGAAACCCTGTCTCTACTAAAAACACAAAAAATTACCTGGACATGGTGGCAGGCGCCTGTAGTCCCAGCTACTCGGGAGGCTGAGGCAGGAACATGGTGTGAACTCGGGAGGCAGAACTTGCAGTGAGCCGAGATTGTGCCACTGCACTCCAGCCTGGGCAACAGAGCGAGACTCCATCTCAAAGAAAAAAAAAAGAAAAGAAAAGGTAACTTTGTGTTATGTTAAATCACAAAATTTGTGGTCATTTGTCACAGTAGACACAGAAAACTAATACAGCTATATTGGATTATGTCTGCTTCCAGTCAAATAACCACCATCTTTGATTCATATACTAGGTTTTTTTGTTGAAGTGATTGAAATAGCTTGGTTTGGTGTTTAGGCCAGACTTTAATTTAGAGATTTATGATAGGCATTTAAATTATTATTCTTTGATTTTTATAAAGGAACTTCCTATTTTGTTTTGTGACATGAAGAGCCACCTCAGTACCAGACACTAATTGTTGTAAGTGAGAGATCCCCAAGAATCACCTGTCAAACTCTTTCATTTTTTGAAGTGAAATAGTACATCTCCAGAAAAAAAAAAAAAAGAAAAGAAAAAAGAACTTTCGGGCAAGTAACTATGGCAGCAAAACCTAGTATCTTTTTCACTCATCAGTAACAACATTTTCAACTGACTTCTCTTTTTCTCTTGCTTCTAAAAAATCTCAAAAAGAAGAAAACTAGGAAACCTCTAAAAAGATCCAAAATGATTGTTGCGTTTCATAGTGGTGTGCATAAGTGTGAGCAGTGTAGTGAATTTGACTTATTCTCTCCTTTAGCAGTCAGTTTTCCATGTCTGTCTTCAGGGAAGTATGCAAAGTCACCAGCATTTGCAGCTCACCAGGTAGACTTGTCTCTGATCTTGCAGGATGGGTTCCTTGCAAACCCGTCTCATTGATCTGTGCATTGCCATCCACATGTGGGGATATATTTATATGAATGTGTAGTATAAACATACCTACCTACCTTCACAGCTAACCTTGATCATCCTTTCCTGCTAACCCCTTCATTTGTCTGAATTTTTTTCTGGCCAAGACTCCTTTAAATTACTAATGGGAGTTCTTCTTACTATTAAAGATTAGCTGGCAAAGTAAATATTTGTAGATGAGTTTAAGATGCCTGCAGCCTTTCATTGCGTGTGTTGATGCCTGGGCATTTTGGGTTGTAGAAATCAAAGAGACTTTCCCCTTTTTTTATATCTCAGATTGATTTTCTTTTTTGACTCTAGAAGAAATGAAAAAACTCAACCCTTCTCCCAGCTCAATTCCACATGACCTGTTTTCTTGGCTTCAAATAGCATGAAACTAAATTAACCTGCTTCTTTCCTTCCACCCTCCACCTCCCACAAATCCATTTTAAGATATAATAATTTGACAATTTGCATAAGCAGTTGCTTATGAGCATATGGTGTCTAGCCATATATTTAGCCTCCTTTTATTTGTGAGATTATACATTTTGAACAGGACCAACCTTTGTGTGTTTTTGACATCCCAAATGAAAAATTTTAGTGGTATACTTGAGAGGGCTGAAAGGTGACTACTGATTAAGAAAGAGCAGAGTTTAGAAAAATGTTTAAAATGTTTCCTTTGGCCCTTTTAGCTCTGTGGCAGTTTTGAGGAGAGTAGGTCATTGCCCTGACTATGCTAACATGTTCACAGGCCATCTTCTTTTTTTTAAATTAAATAAAATTTAAAGTTCTGAGATATGTGTGCAGGATGTGCAGGTTTGTTACATAGGTAAATGTGTGCCATAGTGGTTTGTGGCACCTGTCAACCCATCACCTAGGTATTCAACCCCACATGCATTAGCTATTTATCCTGATTCTCTCCCTCCCCCTGGCCCCCGACAGGCCCCACTGTGTGTTGTTCCCCTCCCTGTGTCCATGTGTTCTCATTGCTCAGCTCTGACTTATAAGTGAGAACATGTGGTGTTTGGTTTTCTGTTCCTGTGTTAGTTTGCTGAGGATAATGGCTTCCAGCTCCATCCATGTCCCTGCAAAGGACATGACCTCATTCCTTTTTATGGCTGCATAGTATTCCATGGTGTATATGTATCACATTTTCTTTATCCAGTCTATCATCGATGGGCATTTGGGTTGATTCCGTGTCTTTACTATTGTGAATAGTGCTGCAGTAAACATACATGTGCATGTATCTTTATAACAGAATGATTTGTATTCCTTTGGGTATATACTTGGTAATGGGATTGCTGGATAAAATGGTATTTCTGGTTCTCTGTCTTTGAGGAATCACCACACTGTCTTCCACAATGGTTGTACTAATTTATATTCCCACCAACAGTGTAAAAGCATTCTTATTTCCCCACAGCCTTGCCAGCATCTGTTGTTTCTTGACTTTTTATAATTGCACAGGCCATCTTCTTACCTGTCCCTAGGAGCTCCATGATTCTTTGATGCCATCATGATGTCATTCGATGCCTCGCCTCTTACCTTTTGCTCTTGGTAAATCGTATTCCTATAATCATTGCTCTCTCAGCTCAAAATTCCATCCAGTGGGCATCATGGTGAAAACATGTATTTTCCATTATATTGGCAATATTCATTGATTCAAAAATCTCAAAGGAAGTACTCACAGTATAGGAATGTATCATACCCAGCAGCTTAGAGTCAATAAACTAGTTCTTTGTTACTCGAAATGTGGCCTGTGGATTAGCATCACTAACATCCTGAGAATTTGTTAGAAATGCGGAATCTCGGACTTCACTTCAGACTTCCTAGATCAGAAGATGCATTTCTGACAACATCTCAGTGATTCATAGGCACATTAAAGTTTGAAAAGCACTGAGCTAGACTCTAAACCCAAGGGACTATGGACCATGTCTGTCTTGCTCATCATTTTATTCCTACCTACTTATACAGTAACTAGTTCAGAGTTGGTTTTGGTAAGTGTTTGTTGAATGAATGACTAAACCTAGGGAAAAATCCTGTTAAGAACATGAATGCTTTTTATCTTAAACGGCATACATTTCGTGCAGAGATTAATTCAGTTGGGGAAACAGTAGAATAACAAGTTACCAGGACAGGATAAGTTGTATGCATCACTGTTCATCTTTAAAATTTTTCTCTTTCTTCTTAAAGGAGACTGTAATCTAATTTCGCTAGACGAATACTGGACAAATGAAAAATAAAGGAATTTCTGAGATAAGGATATAGAATCCTCCATGCATACTTTTTGAATCCCCTAGCTGTTGCATCTTTCTTTATTGATACCCCTACGTTTAAATAATCTTTTAGGTAAGCCACCAACAGTTTAAAAATATGGTTTGTTCTTCTGCCGTAACTATAGAATAGTATTTAATTTAATAGAAGCAGCCAGCCATCCTTTAATAGAAGGATCACCAGAGTAATCCTCCCAAGACTCCTTGGGATGTGTCCTGCCTAAGAACTACTGGGAATTAAAGGGTTGTATGAAGTATAGTCTGTATTACAGGTGCACACTTATTTCTTTTGTTTATATCAGTTTAGTCTCCCCATGGAATTCATGACATCACTTTCCATATGACAGAACATTAGCAAATATTGGTTGAATCACTCTTTATTTTTTAATAACAGGCCTAGTAGGGCCATTACGTGAAAATATTTTTTATTGGTTGTGTTGACTGGATCCTCTGGAAAGCGGATAATAAAACAGTTAGAAGTATAAGAGCTGTATTAGGGTAATGTCTGTTGAAGAAAACTGATAGAAGGATTGGGAGTAGGCAGAGAACCTTCAGACTATGATGCAGGCCTGACACCTGTGAAAGGCAAGCAGGAAGGAAAATGGACTGGGCAGAAAGAGTTTCAGACAGCACTGGAGCTCTGACACAGCCTCTTTCAGCCCAGTGGGTGGCTTTGAACCAGCTTGTACTGGTTCAAAGATTTCGCGTAGAGGAATCCCATATTGGACAGAAATGCTATGCCCTACTGTCCCCCACCAACTCAAACGCTCAACTAATCCCCAGTATCTTACAGTTGGAGGCGCTGGGCTCACTGCATGCCTTGCAGCTAATCATCAAATTCTTGAAAGATCTGAGAGGCAGACTTCCACAGATGATTCATAGATAGTGGTTCCTTTGAGCCATTCCATATGCTTGAGATGATAAAAGACTATTTTGATAACAGTCTATAATTCAGTAGTTTTCTCTGACTTAAAGTAACCGTACCTCCAATATGTTCAAAGTAAGAATGACTAAAATATCTGGAATATTCATACACATTTCCACTAAAAATCCACTAAACTGATGGCCACTGGTATTCTTTAAAGAGATTTGGGGCCAGACTTTGTCTTTTCCTTACTTATGGCATTTACCAACTATGTGGACCTGGATAAAATTTTAATATTCCCAAGCCTCAGTTTTCTCATCTCTATAATGAGAATAATCACACCCATTTCATAGGGGTTTAGTGAGGAATAAATAAGATGGTACACAAAGAGCTTAGCACAGCACGTGAAACAAAATACACAGCAATTTATTTTTTTTTAATTTTTTTATTTTTGAGATGGAGTCTCGCTCTGCCGCCCAGGCTGGAGTGCAGTGGCCGGATCTCAGCTCACTGCAAGCTCCGCCTCCCGGGTTCACGCCATTCTCCTGCCTCAGCCTCCCGAGTAGCTGGGACTACAGGCGCCCGCCACCGCGCCCAGCTAGTTTTTTGTATTTTTTAGTAGAGACGGGGTTTCACCGTGTTAGCCAGGATGGTCTCGATCTCCTGACCTCGTGATCCGCCCGTCTCGGCCTCCCAAAGTGCTGGGATTACAGGCTTGAGCCACCACGCCCGGCCTACACAGCAATTTTTTACTAAAGGAATACAATCAGTGTCAAAGCAAGTTGCAATATTTTCCCAAGTTTCCTATAAAACCTTTGAAATGGTGATCAATAATATTTCAGCATTAATCACCAGGAAACCTTCGAATTTTAACCCATAAACACCTTCACTATATGAATTAAGAATAATTTAGAATACAGTATTTTTATTTGCTATTGTTTTTGCATTTATGAAAAATATAAAATCACTTTGGCTGATTAGTTCTACATATCAAATGATGGTCTTGATGATGCCTATCCGGGCCAGTGAACTTAGTACCAAAATAAATTATCTTCTTTGTCAGGTCTGTAGAGAGCCCCCAGAATTAGAGCCAAGGCCCTACAAATGTTTATCAGGATAACGTAGAGAGAGTGCAGCAAGCTGTTAATGACCTAATTCATGCCAAGGAAGGCATGTCTAAATGGGCACCCTCCTGTTGGTGCATCAGGGATACCACTGTTATATCCAGAACTAGAACCTGGGACAAAGTTCTTTCCTTAAAAAATGCTCCTTTGCCAGCCGTTTAGAGCCTATAAACTAGCAGTTAAAATTTCCATCTATTTTCTCTAAGTACATTGTAAATGTAAATATATTTTGTGCTAAGGAGCATAATAAGGACCAGAATATGTATCCCTTTTTTCATTGTAGTCTCATTTGAGATTTAGGCCAAACTCAGTAGATTAAAATATAGAACTTGGTAGGCATAACCGCGACTTTTCTATGGAAATATTTAGGTAATATATGTGGTTTATTTTAATGTAATCCTCTGCTTTGGGTTTATAATAAAATCAGGTAATTTTCCTGATACATAGGGATTTGTTACCCACTCTGCCTCAGAGGCTGTATGTATAAGTGAACTCCTGGTTTTAGACAAGTTGCTTTGAATTACTTCCATTATTTTCTCCTTTAGTTGGAATATGAAGAAATTTCAGCAGGCCTTTTTTTTGTAGCATAGATTTCGAAGACAAGGAAAAGTCTGTGCTTGTTTCAAATGAATGTATGCTTTTGCTTTCCTTTGGGCTGCATCTGGCATTAGAATATTCCAGATATGATTAAATATGCATAGTTTGATCATTTGCTTCTTATCACAAATCTATTGAGATAGGTCAAATTTATACTCAATAAGAGCATGTTCTGGAAGTGATATATAGTGGTTTGTCCAAGACAGTATGTTTTTACTACTGTAGGTTGTAAATAGCAATAAGCTGTCTTCAGAAATTTTCTGGTTGATAAAAGAGTTTTTTAAAATAAAAATTAATTGGAGCAGATTCTGAATTATCCTAATAATATCATAATTCTCACTCTTTGTCTTAAGTGGGAGACAAAAGGTGAAGTTGTGGCTAGAAGGCTGGCATTGCTTATATGTTGGGTCTACTCATAGAGCGGATTATGCCTGTGATGTCATTTATCTTACCAAGATGGTGGAATAGCTTCTGTAAGGGAAGGCAGGCTGGATGTGACTCTCTACTTTGAGGGCTCCAGTCTTGTCCATGCTCAGGAGTGAGAGGTATTATAGTCTGAGTCTGGCTCTTCAAGGTGACTTGGTTTATATGTGTTCTGAGTCCAGGCCTTCCAATTGGGCTGCTTATTAAAATCCCTTATGAAGATTTGAAAATACAAACACCATTGTATCTGTTGTTTTAGACTCTGATTTAGAAGGTCTTGATCCATGGTACTCAAACTGTACTGGGCATCAGAATCAGCTGAAGGACTAACTAGAACACAGATTAATGGGTTCAATGGCATGCTGGAGCTGACGCGCACTGATTCTCAGAGCCTACTGTATATATCTCTTTCCAATCTTATGTTCAGGTGGTATCATGTGAGTAGCTTGAAATCAGCCATATTGAAAGTATTGACACCAGAAACATTGGCAAATGCTACTAATCAGGCTTCCCTCTCTCCAGGAGCCAGTTGTTAAAACATTTATTTACCAGCCCACCAGTGGCAGAGCCCTGCCCTCAGGGCTTCTGATTCAATAGGTCTTGGGTAATGGGTATTTTCTTTTGGGCAGAGATCAAGAATTTATGTTTCTAACAAGTTCCTTGGTGATACTGGTGCTGTGGGTTTGAGGAGCACACACTAAAAGCAATTTGTCTAGAAGTATACTGTCTAATTTGAAATCCACTAGTCACATGTGATTACTTTAAATTAATTAAAGTTAAATACAATTAAAAATCTGTTCCTCAGTCACATTAGTCACATTTCAAGTGCTTAATAATTATATGTGGTTAGTGGGTACTGTGTTGGACAGCATACTTCTAGAACATTTCATCATCGAAGAAAGTCTTATTGGTCAGCACTGTTCCAGAGTAAAATCTAAGTATCTAAATTTTTTAAAAGTTCCACAGGTGATTCTGGTAGGAAACCTGTTTCAATAATCACTATAACTACTATTAAATGTTGATCTTATATTTCAACTTAAAACTAACAAAAAATTATATTTCCCTCATTTTCTAGTTCTTCCTTGGAATGAGGGATTGGTTTACAGAAATTCTCAAATACTGACAACATGTGTCAATAACTCTTCTGCTTTTTCATAGAGAGGGACACTGAAATGCAAAGAGGTAAAAGATAAAAGAGGTATTGTTGAACTGGACCCAGCCCCATCTGTAATTTTTTTTCAGAGGTTTCTCTTCTCTGCTGTGACAGCTTTCCACTAAATAGAAGAAATGAGTACAAGTGTTTGGTTGAAGTGCTACTTCCAGATCATATTAGGACCCAACACTGTGATACTGTTATGCTCTCTCAGACCATACTGTGTCAGGTGAAAGCCCCAAAAGTCACACAGATTGAAAATAAAGTATTTCAGAGTTTACCTAACAATAATTCCTTCCCAACCAGTGAAAGACAAAGCTTACATTTATTCAAAACCAGTTGATCATGTTAATGAATCAGAAGTGTTCAAACCAGCTGATTTTATAAGGCTGAAGACAAAATACAATTTAATTAGAGATGGTCCAGTAAAATAGCTAACAGTCATTAGTGACATCTGGGAGCAAATAACCAAACCCTGAGTTAATGAAGGGTACACAGGCAGGTAGAGGCTTGACACTGGGACTAAAGCTGGCCTGGAGTGCCATCGTGTGAGTGTGTCTCTTATGTGTAGTTGTGTAATGAGCTGTTTCTTATATAGCCTCATACATAGAAGTGTGTTTTGTGAGTTCATATCTCCAGAATGCTTGTGTGGCCTCAACAATGTCCATTTATTTTGGTTCCTTTGTGATTAAAATAGTATGATTTTATGGTGATAGGAAAATAGTCAGTGGTATTTCTTTTTCCTCTAAGAGATTTATTATTAGATTGGTGCAAAAGCAATTTCAATTTTTGCCATTGAAAGCAATGGCAAAAACCACAATTACTTTTGCACTAACCTAGTATAATAGACTTTATTTTCTTAAGTGACAGTTTGCCTCCTTGAGCTTCAAAAGTGGTTATCTTATGTGGCTCTGTAGAAATCTCTTAAAAATTACCTGTTTTCTTCTTTCTGGGCTTCCTTTTAGGGATTCTGGAGTCCTTTCTTTTAGGAATTTAACATTGCTGTTATCTTTGTACTTTGTAGGTACCATTATATCCTTGCACTTTTGAATCCTAATTGATTTTCCTGCTCCTAGGCAATTGCCTTTCATATCCTTTAGCAAAGCATTCCTTGAACACCACTTTTATCTTTCATCAACATTCAATCTTCAACAAATATTTATCAGGCATCCATTCTGCTGAGAAAAGGGAATCCAGTAGTGAGCAAGACAGACTTGCTTCTGCCCTATAGAGCCTACAGTGAAGTTTTCAGTTTTCCTCTACCCCAAAGTGTTTCATTACTTCCCATAGTGAGTTGAATTCTGACCACCAAAAGATATGTCTGCTTGGAACCTCAGAATGTGACCTTATTTGGAATAAAGATCTTTGTAGATAAAATTAAGGTAAGGATCTTCGGGTGAGATCACCCTGGATTACAAGTGGGCCCTGAATCCAGTGACAAGTCCTTATCAGATAAGAGAAAATAAAGCAGACACAGAGATATATTAATACAAAGAAGATGATATGAAGAGATTTTAGTAATGCAACTACCAGCCAAAGAAGACCAAGGATTGCCAACAGCCACCAGAAGCTAGGAAGGAGGCCTGGAACAGATTCTTCCTCAGAGCTTCCAAAAGGAACCAACCCTGCCAGTGCCCTGATTTTGGACTTCTGACCTCCAGAATTGTGAGAGAATAAATTTCTGTTGTTTTAAACCACCAAATTTGTGGGAGTTCATTACAGCAGGCCTAGGAAACTAAGACACTTCCTGTCTTAGTCTGTTCAGGCTGTTATAACAAAATACCATAGACTAGGTGGCTTATAAACAACAGACATTTATTTATTACCATTCTAGAGGCTGGGAAATCCAAGATCAATGCATTGGCAGATTTAGTGTCTGGCAAGGGCCTATTTTCTGGTTCATAGATGATGACTTCTCACTGCATCTTTTATAAGGGTACTAATCCCATTCATGAAGGCTCCATTCTCACAATCTGATCACCCCTCAAAAGCTCCAACTTCTAATATCATCACATAGGTGATTACTTTTCAACATATAAATTTAGGGGAGACACAAACATTAAAACCATAGCATTTCCTTTATTCATTTTAAAAACATAAACCCTTTTATCTCCTTTTTGAATAGCAGTCAAGAGAACAGGTTATTTAGCCAGACTGTCTGGGCTATAATTCTATCTTTGGCAATCACTAACTGTATAATTTGGGTCAAATACCTTAAACATCTGTGCCTGAGTTTCCTCATCTGTTAGATGAAAATCACAATAATACTGATGTCATAGCATTACTGTGAGGACTTTAAAAGCACTTAGAGCAGTTGCTGGAGTGTAGTGATTAATAATTATTTTACTACTATTTTACTAATTTTCGTTAATGTTAAATACTTACAGACTGTTTCACAGTCAGTCCAAACAGAAATGTTTTTTCTAATTGCTCACTTACCGTAGAACTTTATATCTCTACTGTTTTTAATCACATATAGCCTTGTGATTGTATTTAACTTTACACATCAATGTATAAATCCATAAATATTTACTAAGAAACTGCTAAGTTCAAGGTATTTTGTTAGTCGTTTTGGGAAACTTGAGCTAGAAAAATTTTTTTTAAAGAAGCAAAAATTCTTTAGCAGCAAATGAACTTATTCATGCTTTCAAAAACTACTGTTCCAGCACTCACATGTGCCCAGAACTGTCCTGTGCACTGGGGATTCAGGAGTGAACAAAGCACACACAAATCCCTGCCTCCATGGCGCCTCCATTCAACTGGGGGTGATAGAAAAGAAACAAGACAAATATGTTGGAGGTTGGGGCTGGTGGGAGGTATTTGGATCATAGAGGCAGATCCCTCATGAATGGCTTAATGCCATCCTTAAAGTAATGGCTGATTTCTCACTTGATGCATTCAGATGAGATCTGGTTGTTTAAAAGAGTGTAGCATCTTCCCCCTTCTTGTTCCCCTCTGTTGCTTCCTGTCTCACCATCTTTCCCCTTCTTGTTCCCTTCTGTTGTTTCCTGTCTCACCATGTGACACCCACTCCCCCTTCACCTTCTGCTATGATTTTAAGCTTCCTGAGGCCCTCACTAGAAGTGGATGCCAGCACAACATTTGCTGTACAGCCTGCAGAACCCTCAGCCAAAATAAACTTCTCTTCTTTATAAATTACCCATCCTCAGATATTCCTTATAATTATGGTGATACTAATGGACTAATACCCTGTGGCAAAAAGTTTAGTGGAGCATTGAATCTCTTAATCCAGGGTAAAATTTGAAGATAATCTCCCAATTCTGAAGACTAAAAGGTCTCTAGAAATTATGATTTCAGAACAAAATATAATTATTGTAAATATTACAACATTTAACAACATAAAAATAACATGTTACCAAAATTGGGAGCTATGGAAAGGTGAGTTGGAAAAAAGCCTTAGTGTACAGACTTCTTTAACAGCAGAAAGTCAATTAATAGTATCTAAAAGTGAAACACATAGCCAATAAAAGATATAATGACTCCAGCCTCTTCACATTGTTTTTTTTTTAAATATTTATTTATTTATTTATTTTATTTATTTATTTTTTATTATTATACTTTAAGTTCTAGGGTACATGTACATAACGTGCAGGTTTGTTACATATGTATACTTGTGCCATGTTGGCGTGCTGCACCCATCAACTCGTCAGCACCCATCAACTCGTCATTTACATCAGGTGTAACTCTGAATGCAATCCCTCCCCACTCCCCCCTCCCCATGATAGGCCCCGGTGTATGATGTTCCCCTTCCCGAGTCCAAGTGATCTCATTGTTCAGTTCCCACCTATGAGTGAGAACATGCAGTGTTTGGTTTTCTGTTCTTGCAATAGTTTGCTGAGAATGATGGTTTCCAGCTGCATCTATGTCCCTACAAAGGACACAAACTCATCCTTTTTTATGGCTGCATAGTATTCCATGGTGTATATGTGCCACATTTTCTTAATCCAGTCTGTCAGTGATGGACATTAGATGTTCTTTGAAACCAATGAGAACAAAGATACAACATACCAGAATCTCTGGGACACATTTAAAGCAGTGTGTAGAGGGAAATTTATAGCACTAAATGCCCACAAGAGAAAGCTGGAAAGATCTAAAATTGACACTGTAACATCACAATGAAAAGAACTAGAGAAGCAAGAGCAAACACATTCTAAAGCTAGTAGAAGGCAAGAAATAACTAAGATCAGAGCAGAACTGAAGGAGATAGAGACACAAAAAACCCTCCAAAAAATCAACGAATCCAGGAGTTGGTTTTTTGAAAAGATCAACAAAATTGATAGACCACTAGCAAGACTAATAAAGAAGAAAAGAGAGAAGAATCAAATAGACGCAATAAAAAATGATAAAGAGGATATCACCACCGACCCTACAGAAATACAAACTACCATCAGAGAATACTATAAACACCTCTACGCAAATAAACTAGAAAATCTAGAAGAAATGGATAATTTCCTGGACACTTACACTCTCCCAAGACTGAACCAGGAAGAAGTGGAATTCCTGAATAGACCAATAGCAGGCTCTGAAATTGAGGCAATAATTAATAGCCTACCAACGAAAAAAAGTCCAGGACCAGATGGATTCACAGCTGAATTCTACCAGAGGTACAAGGAGGAGCTGGTACCATTCCTTCTGAAACTATTCCAATCAATGGAAAAAGAGGGAATCCTCCCTAACTCATTTTATGAGGCCAACATCATCCTGATACCAAAGCCTGGCAGAGACACAACAAAAAAAGAGAATTTTAGACCAATATCCCTGATGAACATCGATGCAAAAATCCTCAGTAAAATACTGGCAAACCGGATCCAGCAGCACATCAAAAAGCTTATCCACCATGATCAAGTGGGCTTCATCCCTGGGATGCAAGGCTGGTTCAACATACGCAAATCAATAAACATAATCCAGCATATAAACAGAACCAAAGACAAAAACCACATGATTATCTCAATAGATGCAGAAAAGGCCTTTGACAAAATTCAACAGCCCTTCATGCTAGAAACTCAATAAATTCGGTATTGATGGAACGTATCTCAAAATCATAAGAGCTATTTAGGACAAACCCACAGCCAATATCATACTGAATGGGCAAAAACTGGAAGCATTCCCTTTGAAAACTGGCACAAGATAGGGATGCCCTCTCTCACCACTCCTATTCAACATAGTATTGGAAGTTCTGGCTAGGGCAATCAGGCAAGAGAAAGAAATCAAGGGTATTCAGTTAGGAAAAGAAGAAGTCAAATTGTCCCTGTTTGCAGATGACATGATTGTATATTTAGAAAACCCCATTGTCTCAGCCCAAAATCTCCTTAAGCTGATAAGCAACTTCAGCAAAGTCTCAGGATACAAAATTAATGTGCAAAGATCACAAGCATTCTTATACACCAGTAACAGACAGAGAGCCAAATCATGAATGAACTTCCATTCACATTGTTATAATTATTATCCTTACAGAGGTATGTTATTAACGAATATCTCTTGTGGTAAAGGAACAATTATCTAAAGTTTAGCAACTACTCAGTTTCAGTTTTTTTCTTTGATAATTTCAAAAAATACGTTTAATACCTAGAAAAAATAATACTGTATTGCTTTCTCATTGCTGCTGTAACAATAACAAACTTAGTGGCTTAAGCAATGCAAATGGACTCCCTTACAGCTCCGCAGATTAAAGTCCAAAATTGGTTTCACTGGGCTAAAATCAATATGTCAGCTGGGCTGCATTCCTTCTGGAGGCTCTAGTGACCTTGCTGTTTCCAGCTCGTAGAGCTCCTGCATTCCTTGGTTCATGCCCTCCTTTCTCTATCTTCAAAGCCAGCAACACTGGACCAAGCCCTTCTTATGCTGCCATCTCTCTGGTTCTCCCTCTTCTGTGCTGTGCCCTCTTCTATTTTTAAGGACTCTTATAATTATATTGGACCCACCTAGGTAATCCAGGATGATCTCCCTATTTTAAAGGTGACGAATTAACAATCTTAATTATGTCCATCTTAACTCTGCTTTGTCATGTAAGATAACATATTCACAAACTCTGGGGATTAGAATGTGAACATTGTTTGGGGGTTATTATTCTGCCTACCACAAATACTCTTAATTCTGATAAACAATATAATGTTTAAAAAGAGAGTTAAGGACAGTCTTTCAACAAATGATATTAGGAAGACTAGATATCTACACGCAAAATAATAAAGCTGAACCCTTACCTCATACCAAAAAAAAAAAATTAACTTAAAATAGATCAAAAATCTAAAACTATAGAAACACATGGAAGAAAGCTCATGACATTGGATATGACAGTAATTTATTGATATGACACCAAAAGTACCAGCAACAAAAGAAAACATAGATAAACATGGATTTCATCAAAATGAGAAGATGTTATGTATCAAAGAACAGTATCAGCATAGTAAAGTGGCAACCCACAGAATGGGAGAAAATATTTGCAAAGCACATATCCAATAAGGGATTAGTATCCAGAATATATAAAGAACTCTTGAAAACAACAACAATAAATCAAACAGCCCATTTAAAAAATGGGCAAAAAATTTGAATAGAAATTTCTCCAAAGAAGATACATAGATGGCCAATAAGCACATGAAATGATGCTCCATATCACTAATCACTAGGAAAATGCAATTAAAAATCACAATGAGATACCAGTTCACACCCATTAGAATGGCAACTATCAAAAAAACAAAATAACAAATGTTGGCCAGGATGTGGTGAAATTGGAGCCCTTATGCACTGCTGGTGGGAATTTAAGACGGGGTAGCTGCTGTATAAACAGTAAGGTGATTCCTCAAAAAATTAAACATGGAATTACCATATTTTCCAGCAGTTCCGCACCTGATTATGTACCCTACAAAATTGAAAGCAGGATCTCAAAGAGATATTTTTACACCGATGTTCACAGCAGCACTATTCACCAGAGCCGAAAGGTGAAAACAACTCAAATGTCCATTGATGGATGAATGGATAAACAAAGCATAACATACATGCAATGGAATATTATTCAACCTTAAAAAGGAAGAAAATTCTGACACATGCCACCATGTAATGAACCTTGAAGACATTATGCTACATGAAATAAGCCAGACACAAGGGGACAAATATTGCATAATTCTGCTTTAATGAGCTACATATAGCAGCCAAAATCATAGAGACAGAAAGTAGAACTGTAGTTGTCGGGGGCTAGGGGAAGGGAGTAATGGGGAGTTATTGTTTCATGGTACAGAGTTTCCATTTGGGAAGATAAAAAAGTTCTGGACAGGGATGGTGGTGATGGTTGCACAATAGTGTGATGGTGTGGTAATCAACTGGTGTCCCCAGCTACTGAATAAACTCTAGGTTAGCAGTTTTCAAACTTTTTGGCACCAGGACACCTTAACACACTTAAAAATTGCTTGGGACACTGAAGAGCTTTTGTCTACATGGTTATATCTATAGATATATACTGTATTAAAAAGTAAAACAGAATTTAAAAATAGTCACTTAAAAATAACAGTAATAAATCTATACATATTAACATAAATTGCATACTTATTATGAAAGGTAACTATATTTTCCAAAATAAAAAATTTGTTTAAAGCAATGGTGTTAGTTTACATTTTTATGTTTTTTTAATGACTAGCCTAAGAGAAGGCAGCAGTAGTCTCATATCTGCTTTGTATTTAGTCTATTGTGATATTACATGCCATATAGCCTTTGGAAAACTGTTTATTAATGACAGGACAAGAGTGAAAAAGGCAAATAACATCTTGGTATTGTTAGAGTTTGGACTTCCTGAGTCTCAGAGACTTCCAGGGGTTCCTGGACTACTCTTTGAGAGCTTCTATTCTAGGCATAAAATGACACTGCAAGAGCTAGCATTAAATATTCCAGGATATCATGAATAATTTCTCCATTTGTTCTGCACTATTAAACAATTTTAATAAACTGGAAAAGGAATAATGAAGCAACAGGAATCCATTTCATAAATAGGGTACTGTAAGATAAAAGCCCTACTTTATTTGAATTTCATGGGTGTGAAATCATTAATAAACAGAATTAATGTTTTCAGTGTTATTGTAACTATCATAAAATTCTACATTCTTACTGAGATGATGCACTTTTATAGTTTAATAGATACCATTTTATGTGCTAAGTAGGTAGGTGCAAGGTCTTGAAATTGTTGAGGGGCCTCCTGTGGGGATAATTGTGTGGTGAAGTACAGTCATTTACTTAAATATTTCTCCCAAGAGTTTGAGAGTTTCTAAATGAATCAGCCAAATGGCTGGCTCCAGCATTCACTAGGCACAGCAGTTTTTCATCACTGAAGAATCCCAAATAAGATGCAATTGTCTGATAAATAATTTTGTGTTACTTGTCAGCTTCTCAAAAAAATAGTCGTTGGAGAACTGTAGTGTCAGCAAATGCAATCAACACATTACAGCAAGTTGATTTGCAGGTTTATCATCATGAAAATAAAACTTTCAGACACTGCAAGGTATGGTGACAGTGAAATGTTTTTCTGCCCCTGGTGGCATGGATTTCAGAGAGTATCTTTAGATGGATTGCTCTTTGTCAGTGTTGACAAATTACATGTATAGTTTTATTTCTGTTTTCCCAGTTATGTTCTTACATGAATGTATTCCTTTTTTTGTTTAATTTTCTCTTGGAAAGATATACAGTTATTTTTAGTTGAATAGCTTATGAAAAATTAGGTGCATTTGACAAAAGTGCTTAATGTATGGTTGGAATAAATGCAGTTCTAGTTGAATGCACAGCAATAGTGTGATGGGCCCAAATTTATATTTCTATCTATATGCACCTCTTCCATTGTCAAGATTTATTATATCCTAGAGAGTTTTCTGGGGGTTTTCAGTAGGATCCTATAAATTCAGAACTTAGAGTCAGAAATGCATAATATTTTCTTACTTCAACGTTGATAATGTTTCTCTTCCCCACTGTTCAAAGTAGTCATTTTCGTTTTTCAAGTGAAGCCACACAATATGTACACTATTTACATTAAGTTTTTATAAATTTATATTTTATTATTAAATAATCTCAACATTTTAACTGTGAATTTTGTGTTTTAAATTGAGTTTTAACAAATGATTAGGAGAAACCACAACATTTATTAAATACAAAATATATTTTCCCCTTTTATTTTTCTAAGAAACTGTCATCCTACCGATCATGCAATTGAATGCATCTTTTCAGGTTTGTTTTCTTATATAGGAAATATAAAGCAAGAAGTCCGCATGGTATAGTGAGAATCAGGAGATACAGAGTGAAAAGATCCAAGGTTGAATCTAGCCTTCCCACACTGGCTGTGTGATATCAGACAAGTTCTGAAACTTTCCCAAGTTTCAACATTGTCACCTATAAAATGGATTCTGAGGTACTATTACCAGGCTGCTCATGGTAATGAGCATGGTAAGAACCTCTAGTTTCCCAACTCTGAGGAGCCCTCATCTCATCTCAAGTGCTGCATTTGCCTCCAGATAGTCTCCTGCCCTCAACCAGTTCATTCTCTACATGCCTACCAAAGTGATCTTTTAAAAATGTAAAGCAGAGTTTGCCACTGCTTGCTTGAAACATCTATTAGCTTTCTGTTGTGTGAAGGATACACAACAGAAAAACTTTCACATGGCCTATAAGGCCCCTGCTTGCTTGCTGTTCCCCATCCCACCTCCAACCTCACCCCATGCTACTACACTCCATCTCACTCCTGTTGTGGTGACCAGCCATCCCAGTTTGCCTGAGATTTTCTTAGTTTAAGCACTAAAAACAAGAATGGTTGCCCACTACACTCCTGATAGTCCAGCCATATTGTTCTCTGGGTGTGCCCACATCTTTCCCGTCTTTGAGAAGTCTGTTTGTCTTGGAAGCCACATCATATGCCCTCACCATGTATCTAGTTCATGCCTATCCATCCTTCAGGCCTCAGTTTAAAGGTCCTATTTGCAGAGGATCCTTCCCTGAGTCACAGATATAAATTAGATCTCATGTGTTATTCTTATATTAGCACCTGCAGGGCTACTGCATACAATTGTGCCCGCTGTGTGCTGCACAACCTCAGGGACCTCCATAGATGATGTGAAGGTGGTCCCCAGAGTTGTACCATGAGTTGATGCTGGAACCGTTCTTTTCCTTTATAGCACCTTTGTCAGTTGTGGTACATATAATGTCTACAAATTGTATATATAAAGAATATATATTTCAGAATATATATATATATATGTAATTGAAGAAGTTTTTAATACACCCTATTGGTATGTAAGTTTCATAAGTGTAGGAGCTCTGTCAATTTTGATAATTTTTGTACCCATTAACCAGTATAGTTAGTTATTTGTAAAATGTGTCCAATAAATATTTGCTTAATGAATGAACGGGAGCATATTTTATATGGGTTTGGTGACTTTTATGTGATAATATATTGAAAGTCCTTTGTAAGTTATAATTATTATTTGTGATAAATATTAAATAGAATATGAAAAATGATTATTAGTAAAATATCTAGGTTCTACTGTGATATAAACTCTTAAATGTTTTTTCAAATACCCTATTAGCAGTCCTTAAGATTTTCCAGAGATAAACAATGATAAGCAGATCAGTGGAGCAAAGTAAATAATCCAGAACATTGCCTAAACTTGAGTTTAGTATATATACAAATGCATTGTTTTATTTAGTGAAGAAACAAGACATATTTAAATAAGTAGTCTTGGAAAAATTGCCTGTTTGGAAAAAAAAAATAGATTCTCACTGTATACCACACCCAAAAATAAATTTCAGTGAATTAAAAATTTAAATATTTAAGACATGAAATAAATAATAGAAGAAGATGTTGAAGAATAACTTCATATTCTTGGAGTAAGGAATTTCTTTATAATTATGAAATAAACCCAGAAGTCATAAAAGACTTACAGAATTGCCTATTTAAAAATGCAAAATTTATTTTTTCTTTTTCTTTCTTTCTTTTTTTTTTTTTTTTTTTTTTTTGATACAATGTCTCGCTCTGTCACCCAGGCTAGAGTACAGTGGTGTGATCTGGGCTCACTGCAACCTCCGCCTCCCCAGTTCAAGTGGTTCTCCTGCCTCAGCCTCAGCCTTCTGAGTAGCTGGGACTACAGGTGCTGCCACCACGCCAGGCTAATTTTTGTATTTTTAGTAGAAATGGGGTTTCACCATATTGACCAGGCTGGTCTCAAACTCCTGACCTTGTGATCCGCCCACTTCAGCCTCCTAAAGTGCTGGGATTACAGGCGTGAGGCACCATGCCTGGCGGCAAAATTTCTATATAGCAAAAGACATAATAAAGTTAAAAGACAAATGACAAATAACAAATTAAGAAAACATTTGCAATTCTTACAATATATACAGGTTATAATGTAAAAATATATAGTCTACCTACCCCTTTAAATTAACAAAAAAAGAAAACCCAACAGAAAAATGAGCGGAGGAAATTACCAATTTCATGAAGAATCTCACAAATGGCTAATAAAAGGTGATTCAAACTTATTAAATAAATAAAAATAAAACTATGATATGTCACAGTTTTGTAAAACAGGAAGGATTTACAAGACAGAATATACAATGTTAACAAAAGTGCCGGGGGAAACAGGACTTTTATACATTGATGGTAACATGCATAATAGTTTTGAAGAAATATTTTACAACTTTTAAAAAAATTAATATTTTTATTCAACAGTTTTTAAAAAGATCATATGTAAAGAACTCTCTGGGTGTTGGGAATACAATGTTTTTTTTTTCAAGTCCCTAACCTCTTGGAATGTAACATTCTGGAGGAGAAGTTAGAAAATGAACAAAAAACTGCAAGTAGAAGTAAAATGTAATATCTTATAAAACACAGTGGCATTCTACTTCTGATAATGCAGGCTGGGTAATGCCAGCAACATTTCAGTAGATTAGACTAGACTAGTTTTCATAAAGCTTATATGCCGCTAAAGCAGAAATTAACGAACTGAAAGAAAGGTGAGAATACATTAGAGTACTGAGAGCAAACACAGGAAATTATAGAAGAAAGGGCAAAAGACCAGGGGAACACAGTGAAATCTAATATCACTTAACTGAAGTCCCAGAAAGAAACAGGATTTCAGGAAATAACAGGGGAAATTTTTCCAAAATTGATGATGGATATCATTCAATAGATTCAAGAGACTGACAAATATCAAGTAACAAAATACAGAAATCTGTATTCTGCTTGATATATCATGTTAAAACTTCAGGCAACCAAAGATGTAGAGATTCTTAAAAGAATCCAGAGAAAAACCAAGAAATTACTTTCAAATAAGTGACAAGGAAACTAATTGTTAATCTAAATAGCAATAAAGACAGGCATAAGGAATTGACATCTTCTGTGTATTGAAAGAAAGTAACCTTCAACCTGTAATTCATAGAGTAAATCAAGGTAATGAAAATTAAAGTCCACACTGAGATACCACTACATACCACTCAGGACAAAAATGTAAAAGTTTGATAATACCAACTGTTGTTAAGGATGTGGAACTACAAAGACAAATTATGCTTCCATTACTAGTGGGAGTCTTGGCATCATCTAATAAAGACGCATGCCCTATGACTCGATAATTTTACTCCTGGGTATATTCCTTAGAAACATGTATGCATATGTGTGAAACTGGCCCAACAGTCCCATAGACAGTTGTTTTGGGATAAACATAGAAATTGACCCTTCTGCTCTTAGAGCTTGAAACTTGTATTTGTTTTATCTGAGATTTTTTCGCAGAAAAGGACTATCAGGCCTCTCAAAAAAGTATCAAAGAACCAAAACTCACCAGATGCCTCCTTGCTCCTCCCTAGTTCTTACTTTCTTACACATTGTTAACATTTCTTCCCTGCTATATAAGCCACTAGAGTTAGTGAGCCAGGGAGATGGAGTTGATGCTGAGCTCCCATCTCTTTGGCTGCAGCACCCAATTAAAGCCTTCTTCCTTGGCAGTACTCATTGCCTCAGTGATTGGCTTTCTGTGCAGCAAGCAGCAGGACCTAGACAGAACCCCTGGTGTATCAGTAACATGTATACTAGGAGACGTATACAAGAATGCGGTAATAGCCTCTAGAAACAATGAAATGCCTATTAATAGCATAACAAATAAATTATAGTATATTCATACAATGGGATGCTCTACAGCAATAAAACTAAATGGACTTAAGCTCTCCGTAACAACATAGATAAATCTTGTAGACATGATATAACTAAAAGAAGCAAGATACAAAAGATTCCCTAAGATATGATTTCTTTTACATAACCATTAAACCAGATAAACTAGACTATATCATTTAGGAATTTTATATATATATATATATATATATATATATATATATATGAAATTATAAAGAAAAGCAAGGAAGTGCTTACCATAAAAGTTAAAATATTGGTTATTTCTAGAGTGAAAAGCAGGCTTACAAGTAGGAAGGGATGTGGAATATCGGAATGTGGGTGGTGTTTCTGGGCCTATATAGTAGTTTTGCAAGTATTTGCTGTATATTTATTATATTGCACTTCTTTGGTATTGTTTAGGAGGTATCATTTTAGTAGAGACAAAATAAGAGAGCAAACTCTACATATCTACATATCTAGGGGAAATGTTCTCTCTGACAGAAATGTGCCTCTCCTTTTACCCAGCATTTTCTTGTAGTGGTATATCATCCAGAAATACCTCTACAAACTTTGCAAAGTTATGTGTTCACCACAACACTGGAGTGTGTAAGTAAATTTAGGTTGAGAGTTTATCATGAGTGAAGATTTTTCTCTGAGCAAATGCTAAACAGCAGGTTGTAGGAATGTCCCTCCAGTCATTTTTTTTTCTTTCTTTCTGGCAGGCATCCTGTATAACTAACTATTCCAGACCAATTTAATGTTAATTTCTCATGAAATCCTACAACACATGAGAAATGTAAATTCAGATTTTCATTTTATTTTATTTTATTTTATTTTATTTTATTTTATTTTATTTTATTTTGAGATGGAGTCTCGATCTGTCGCCCAGGCTGGAGCGCAGTGGCATGATCTCTGCTCACTGCAACCTCCGCCTCCCGCATTTAAGTGATTCTCTGCCTCAGCCTCCTGAGTAGCTGGGATTGCAGGTGTACACAACCACACCTGGCTAATTTTTGTATTTTTAGTAGAGACAGGGTTTCACCATGTTAGCCAGGATGGTCTCAATCTCCTGACCTCATGATCCGCCCATCTTGGCCTCCCAAAGTGCTGAGATTAAAGGTGTGAGCCAGGGCTCCATTCCAAGATGGCCAAATAGGAACAGCTCCGGTCTGCAGCTCTCAGCATGATCGATGCAGAAGACAGGTGATTTCTGCATTTCCAACTGAGGTACCTGGTTCATCTCCTTGGGACAGGCTGCACAGTGGGTGCAGCCCACTGAAGGTGAGCTGAAGCAGGGTGGGGCATCACCTCATCTGGGAAGCGCATGGGGTCAGAGGATTTCCCTTTTCTAGCCAAGGGAAGCCCTGACAGACTGTACTGGGAAAATCGGGACACTGCCACCTACACACTGCACTTTTCCAATGTTTTTAGCAAATGGCACACCAGGAGATTATATCCAGCACCTGGCTCAGTGGGTCCCATGCCATGGAGCTTGTTCACTGCTAGTCAGAGATTGAACTGTGAAGTGGCAAGCCTGGCTGGGGGAGGGGCGTCCGCCATTGCTGAGGCTTGCCTAGGTAAACAAAGCCCCATGGAAGCTGGAACTAACTGGGTGGAGCCCGCCCCAGCTCAACGAGGTCCACCTGCCTCTGTAGACTCCACCACTGGGGGCAGGGCACAAGTGAACAAAAGGCAGAAGAAACTTCTGCAGACTTAAATATCCCTGTGTGACAGCTCTGAAGAGAGCAGTGGTCCTCCCAGCAAGGTGTTTGAGCTCTGAGAACAGACAGACTGCCTCCTCAAGTGGGTCCCTGACCCCTGTGTAGCCTAACTTGGAGACACCTCCCAGTAGGGACCAGCTGACACCTCATAGAGCCGGGTGCCCCTCTGAGACCAAGCTTCCAGAGGAAGGATGAGGCAGCATTATTTACTGTTCTGCACCCTCTACTGGTGATACCCAGGGAAACAGGGTCTGGAGTGGACCTACAGCAAACTCCAATAGACCAGCAACTGAAGGACCTGACTTAACAGGAAACTAACAAACAGAAAGGAATAGCATCAACAACAACAAAAAGGACATCCACACCGAAACCCCATCTCCTCGCCAGCAATGGAACAAAGCCAGAGGGAGAATGAATTTGATGAGTTGACAGAAGTAGGCTTCGGAAGATCCGTAATAACAAACTTCTCCTAGCAAAAGGAGGGGGATGTTCGAACCCATCACAAGGAAGCTAAAAACCTTCAAAAAAGATTAGAAGAATGGATAACTAGAATAAACAGCATAGAGAAGACCTTATGACCTGATGGAGATGAAAACCATGGCACGAGAACTATGTGACGGATGCACAGGCTTCAGTAGCCGATTCGACCAAGTGGAAGAAAAGGTATCAGTGATTGAAGATTAAGTGAATGAAATGAAGTGAGAAGAGAAGTTTAGAGAAAAAAGAGTAAAAAGAAACGAACAAAGTCTCCAAGAAATATGGGACTATGTGAGAAGACCAGATCTATGTGTGATTGGTGTACGTGAGAGTGATGGGGAGAATGGAACCAAGTTGGAAAACACTCTTCAGGATATTAGCCAGGAGAACTCCCCCAACCTACCAAGGCAGGCCAACATTCATATTCAGGAAACACAGAGAACACCACAAAGATACTCCTCGAGAAGAGCAACCCCAAGACACATAATTGTCGGATTCACGAAGGTTGAAATGAAGGAAAAAATGTTAAGGGCAGCCAGAGAGAAAGGTCAGGTTACCCACAAAGGGAGACTCATCAGACTAACAGCAGACCTCTTAGCAGGAACTCTACAAGCCAGAACAGAGTGGGGGCCAATATTCAACATTCTTAAAGAACGTTCAACCCAGAATTTCATATCCAGCCAAACTAAGCTTCATAAGCGAAGGGGAAAGAAAATCCTTTACAAACAGACGAACAAATGCTGAGAGATTTTGTCACCACCACGCCTGTCTTACAAGAGCTCCTGAAGGAAGCACTAAACATGGAAAGGAACGACTGGTACCATCCACTGCAAAAACATGCCAAATTGTAAAGACCATCGATACTAGGAAGAAACTGCATCAACTAATGAGCAAAATAACCACCTGTCATCATAATGACAGGATCAAATTCACACATAACAATATTAACCTTAAATGTAAGTGGGCTAAATGCCCCAATTAAAAGACACAGACTGGCAAATTGGATAAAGAGTCAAGACCCATCAGTGTGCTGTATTGAGGAGACCCATTTCACATACAGAGACACACATAGGCTCAAAATAAAGGGATGGAGGAAGATCCACCAAGCAAATGGAAAACCAAAAAAAGCAGGGATTGCAATCCTAGTTTTGGATAAAACAGACTTTAACCGACAAAGATCAAAAGAGACAAAGAAGGCCATTACATAATGGTAAACGGATCAATTCAACAAGAAGAGCTAACTATCCTAAATATATGTGCACCCAATACAGGAGCCACCAGATTCATAAAGCAAGTCCTTAGAGACCTACAAAGAGACTTAGACTCCCACACAATAATAATGGGAGACTTTAACAACCCGCTGTCAACATTAGACAGATCAACGAGACAGAAAGTTAACATGGATATCCAGGACTTGAACCCAGCTCTGCACCAAGCAGACCTAATAGACATCTACAGAACTCTCCACCCGAAATCAACAGAATATACATTCTTCTCAGCACCCCATCGCACTTATTCCAGAATTGACCACATAGTTGGAAGTAAAGCACTCCTCAGCAAATGTACAAGAACAGAAATCAAAACAAACTGTCTCTCAGACCACAGTACAATCAAATTAGAACTCAGGATTAAGAAACTCCCTCGAAATCGCACAACTACATGGAAACTGAACAACCTGCTCCTGAATGACTACTGGGTACATAATGAAGTAAAGGCAGAAATAAAGATGTTCTTTGAAACCAATGAGAACAAAGACACAACATACCGGAATCTCTGGGACACATTTAAAGCAGTGTGTAGGGGTAAATTTATAGCACTAAATGCCCACAAGAGAAAGCTGGAAAGATCTAAAATTGACACCCTACCATCACAATTAAAAGAACTAGAGAAGCAAGAGCAAACACGTTCAAAAACTAGCAGAAGGCAAGAAATAACTAATATCAGAGCAGAACTGAAGGAGATGGAGACACAAAAAACCCTTCAAAAAATCAGTGAATCCAGAAGCTGGTTTTTCGAAAGGAACAAAAAAATTCATAGACCGCTAGCAAGACTAATAAAGAAGAAAAGAGAGAAGAATCAAATAGACACAATAAAAAAATGATAAAGAGGATATCACCATCAATCCCACAGAAATACAAACTACCATCGAGGAATACTATAAACACCTCTACACAAATAAACCAGAAAATCTAGAAGAAATGGATAAATTCCTGGACCCATACACCCTGTCAAGACTAAACCACGAAGAAGTTGAATCTCTGAACAGACGAATAACAGACCCTGAAATTGAGGCAATAATTAATAGCCTACCAACCAAAAGAAGCTCAGGACCAGATGGATTCACAGCCGAATTCTACCAGAGGTACAAACAGGAGCTGGTGCCATTCCTTCTGAAATTATTCCAATCAATAGATCAATAGAAAAAGAGGGAATCCTCCCTAACTCATTTTATGAGGCCAGCATCATCCTGATAACAAAGCCAGGGAGACACAACAAAAAAGAATTTTAGACCAATATTCCTGATGAACATCGATGCAAAAATCCTCAGTAAAATACTGGCAAACCGAATCCAGCAGCACATCAAAAAAGCTTATCCACCATGGTCAAATTGGCTTCATCCCTGGGATGAAAGGCTGGTTCAACATACAGAAATCGATAAACGTAATCCATCATACAAACAGAACCAAAGACAAAAACCACGTGATTAACTCTTTTCTGCATCAATAGATGCAGAAAAGGTCTTCAACAAAATTCAACAGCCCTTCATGCTAAAAACTCTCAATAAGCTAGGTACTGATGGAACGTATCTCAAAATAATAAGAGCTATTTATGACAAACCCACAGCCAATATCATACTGAATGGCAAAAACTGGAAGCATTCCCTTTGAAAACTGGCACAAGACAGGGCTGTCCTGTCTCACCACTGCTATTCAATATAGTGTTAGAAGTTCTGGCCCGGGAAATCAGGCAGGAGAAAGAAATAAAGGGTATTCAATTAGGAAAAGAGGAAGTCAAGTTGTCCCTGGTGGCAGATGACACGAGTGTATATTTAGATAACTCCATCGTCTCAACCCAAAATCTCCTTAAACTGATAAGCAACTTCAGCAAAGTCTCAGGATACAAAATCACAGTGCAAAAATCACAAGCATTCCTATACACCATTAACAACAAACAGAGAGCCAAATCATAAGTGAACTCCCATTCACAATTTCTTCAAAGATAATAAAACACCTAGGAATCCAACTTAGAAGGGATGTGAAGGACCTCTCCAAGGAGAACTACAAACCACTGCTCAACCAAATAAAAGAGGACACAAACAAATGGAAGAACATTCCATGCTCATGGATAGGAGGAATCAATATCGTGAAAATGGCCATACTGCCCAAGGTAATTTATAGATTCAAAGCCAGCCCTATCAAGCTACCAATGACTTTCTTCACAGAATTGGAAAAAACTACTTTAAAGTTCATATGGAACCAAAAAAGAGCCCACACTGCCAAGACAATCCTAACCAAAAGAACAAAGCTGGAGGCATCACGTTACCTGACTTCAAACTATACTACAAGGCTACAGTAACCAAAGCAGCATGGTACTGGTACCAAAACAGAGATATAAATCAATGGAACAGAACAGAGCCCTCAGAAATAATACCACAGATCTACAACCATCTGATCTTTGACAAACCTGACAAAAACAAGAAATGGGGAAAGGATTCCCTATTTAATAAATGATGCTGGGAAAACTGGCTAGCCATACATAGAAAGCCAAAACTGGATCCCTTCCTTACACCTTGTACAAAAATTAATTCAAGATGGATTAAAGACTTAAATGTTAGAGCTAAAACCATAAAAACCCTAGAATAAAACCTAGGCAATACCATTCAGGACATAGGCATGGGTAAGGACTTCATGACTAAAACACCAAAAGCAATGGCAACAAAAGCCACAAAAGACAAATGGGATCTAATTAAACTGAAGTACTTCTGCACAGCAAAAGAAACTACCATCAGAGTGAACAGGCAACCTACAGAATGGGAGAAAATTTTTGCAATCTACCCATCTGACGAAGGGCTAATATCCAGAATCTACAAAGAACTTAAACAAATTTACAAGAAAAAATCAACCCCATCAAAAAGTGGGCAAAGGATATGAATGGACACTTCTCAAAAGAAGACATTTATGTAGCAAACAGTCACATGAAAAAATGCTCATCGTCACTGGCCATCAGAGAAATGCAAATCGAAACCACAATGAGATACCATCTCACACCAGTTAGAATGGTGATCATTAAAAAGTCAGGAAACAACAGGTGCTGGAGAGGATTTGGAGAAATAGGAACTTTTTTTTTTTTTTTTTTGAGACGGAGTCTCGCTCTTTTGCCCAGGCTGGGCTCACTGCAAGGTCTGCCTCCCAGTTCATGCCATTCTCCTGCCTCAGCCTCCTGAGTAGCTGGGACTACAGGCACCAGCCACTGTGCCTGGCTAATTTTTTGTATTTTTAGTAGAGACGGGATTTCACCATGTTAGGCAGGATGGTCTCGGTCTCCTGACCTCGTGATCCACCCGCCTCGACCTCCCAAAGTGCTGGGATTATAGGCATGAGCCACCACGCCCGGCTAGGAACACTTTTACACTGTTGGTGGGACTGTAAACTAGTTCAACCATTGTGGATGACAGTGTGGCGATTCCTCAAGGATCTAGAATGGGAAATACCATTTGACCCAGCCATCCCATTACCGGGTATATACTCAAAGGATTATAAATCATACTTCTATTAAGACACATGCACAGGTATGTTTATTGCAGTACTATTCACAATAGCAAAGACTTGGAATCAACCCAAATGCCCATCAGTGATAGGCTGGATTAAGAAAATGAGGCACATATACACCATGGAATACTCTGCAGCCATAAACAAGGATGAGTTCATGTCCTCTGTAGGGACATGGATGAAGCTGGAAACCATCATTCTGAGCAAACTATCACAAGGACAGAAAACCAAACACTGCATGTTCTCACTTGCAGGTGGGAATTGAACAATGAGAACACTTGGACACAGGGTGGGGAATATCACACACTGGGGTTAATTGATAGTTAATTGATAACAGAGGGTACGGGCTTTAGAACCTCACAGATTCACACAGAACTTTGTCCCCTGTCCCTTTGTGGCTCTGGGGGAAGGGTTTGTCAATGAAGTTTAGTGTTTGAGTAAGACTTAACTTGGTAAGCTGAAATCATACTAAAAATGGTTTCTCCCATCTTTGGCCCTTAGAATCCAGAACAAGCTCAATAAGGTTTTTCTCTTGTCAGGTGAAAAGGCCTTTGCTTTATGATGGAGGTCCTAGGCTTCATTGACCACAAAGACTTGTAGAATTTCCAAGATTACTATGGATGGATGCATTGGAAGCAGCCAGAGATTTGAAGCAGAGACGGCTCCTAGTGGTTTGTCTATGGAGAGTGACTGGTAGCTATTTATTGTCAGATTCAAGGGTTAAAAACTTTCTTAAGCAGTAGATAGTAAATATTTTAGGCTTTGTGACATATTATCTCTGTCACAGCTACTCAAGTCTGCTGTTGGTTGAACTCTGGCATCACTAAAGAGAGAAAACAACCATAGGCATTATAGGCTATGGCTGTGTTCCAAAAAACTCTATTTACAAAGGCAGGCAGCCCAGATTTGGCCTCCAGGCTGTAGTTTGCTAAACCTTAGTCTAAGTCATTTTCCACCCATTGCCTTTCTGTTCTGAGCATATTGGTAGATACACTAACAGCGCTGGAAAATGTAAATTTGAAAATAAAATTGCTTGCTAGACATTCTCCTTCCCTTTATTGAAACTTGGCTTCAGCTCTGCTGAAGCAAAACTTTTCAAAACTGTGATATTATGATACACACACACACACATATATATAAAGCACATATATATATGAAGTTTTCACCCATGGTTCCTGGCTCATAACTTCCATAGCCCTTGTTTCAGTAAACAGAATCTCTCTCTGTGACCTTCGCCTGCCCTCCTTTCACCCACATTACAACTCCAATCTGATTGTGAGTCATAAGACCTTCATTCTAGAGAGGGTCCTGCTCCATACCCTGGAGAAAGGGATGCTGCATAGAGAGGCCAAATGGAATCTGAACAAACAGGCTTTGCTAGGTTTAGATCTTACCCTTTTTGTCTAATCACATTTGACACGGTTATCCATGCTTTGATTATGCCTATGCAATGAAGTCTCCAAAAAACCCAAAAGGACAGAGTTTGCCCAGCTTCTGGATGGCTGAACGCATGGAGGGTCCTAGAGGGTGGCACACCCAGGGAGGGCATGGAAGCTCCATGCCACTTCCTCCATGCCTTACCCCATGCATTTCTTTATCTGTATCCTATGTGGTATCCTATATAATAAACCAGTAAACATCAGTGTTTCCCTGAGTTCTGTGAGTCACCCTAGCAAATTAATCAAACCCAAAGAGGGGGCTGTGGGAACCTGATTTATAGCCAGTTGATCAGAAGGCCTGGATTTGTGACTGGTGTTTGAAGTACGAGGGGCAGTCTTGGGGACTGAACTCTCAACCTGTGAGATCTGACACCACCTCCAGTGTCATAGATAGATATTGTGGATAGTCAGAATTGAATTAGGGGACACCCAGCTGGTGTCCCTTGCAGTACTAATTGCTTGTTTGTGGGAAAAACACCCACACATTTGGTCACAGGTGTCTTCTGTATTGATTGTTTTCTTGGTGTGACAGCAGAGGAAAATGGTTTGAGGTTTTTTTAAAAATAAATACTATTACAATGCAAGTGTACAACACATCTATTTCTCCCTACTTATTAAATAGGCCAAAATTAATTTTCTAGTGGAATGACTTAGCATTGCTGTTTATGAAAATAATTTCATGCAAATCAGTAGGCATGCCCTGGGCTTTTTCATTGTTTGCAGCATGAGGACCATCAAAGTGCTCTGAGAGAATCAGAAGCAGAATATTGATGGAGAGAGGACATTGAACCTTGTGACTTCAAGATTTTCTCCATTGAGGGTGCTAATTTTTTGGGAAAATTATCAGCTAAACATGAGTTATAGTTCAATAAACACCATGGCTGAGCAATTTAGGATGATATATAAAAGGTCCAGTCCAGATCAGGAGGCCAAGTGGACTGGGGATAGGGATGAAGGTAAGACTCACCATCCTTAAGGAACTAACCTCTGTATGGCAAGATGCTGGAGTTGGGTGGGCTTGGTGCAAAGTGAACCAAAGATTCACTTGGGTTTGGAATTTGGGTTTGGTAAAGGCAAAATCACAAATGGATAGGGCTAGATCAAATTGAAATTTAAATGGTAAATAAGAAGTGAAAGTGTCGGTCCAAGGAGTTGACAGCCAACAAGTGTTGGAATGCACTTTTGAATCCAGAACAGGTAACCACCTTGGCTTTCATTACTCATTCTCAGTGGAGGCATGTAGCAGGAGGGTGTCTGATTAGAGGAATCACAAATAGGTAGAACTGGAGAAAGCAGAATAGGAATGAAGTGTCAGGATAAAAGCCTCCAGTATAGCAGTCGCTATCAGTGTTGTGTCCATACCCTGTTTGATCCCTTTACCATTTCCTTGTGCTTTGTGTCCCAGCTGTGTCTCTTTTTGTGGGGGCTACTCTCAAGCTGCCAGAGCTTGATTTGCCTATACTCAAAGAGAGCCAGAAGGGCCTGGGAATATATACCTCTCTCCCACACCCCCAGCCCTCAAGAGGCAGACTTTTCAAAATGACTAATGTATGGAAGAGTGTAAACACTCCAGTTCCTCCCTGTTAATTGTCTCTAGAGCTCTGTGAGATTAAGCCAAAGTTAGGCCTTGTGGACCTCTGCTTGATACCGCCCTTCTGATAAATAACTTTTATAAAAATTTTCATCTCAAGAGTCTTTTTCTGGGGAATCCAACCTAAGACATCTAGCTTTTCAAAAGTTTGGAAGTAATTCCTGGCTGTTTTAAGAGATCTGGGGGAGTTTTCTTACCAGTTTTTCCTGAATTAGGCTTTAAAATTTTTTTAAAGAATATTGATGATTTTATTGATATGTTGTCTGTGTCACAGGATAACCATGGAATCACTGCGTATCAGTAAGGAAAATAATTTTAATGAATCTGCGAGCCTTTAATGCTGACACTTTCTCTATGGTTACGGCATAAAACAGAGCATCCACATCCACCAAAAGAAGCCTTGTACAGGCACCACGCCATAACGTGACCTGGTTACCTGGTTCTGTCGACGGCGGGCATCAGTGTCTTCACCCAAAGAGTCAGCCTCTCCAGAGAGGTTTGAAAATTTCAGACAAAGCGAAGATGACAATGATTTTCTCAGAATGATGAGGAGAACTCTACCAGAGAATTGTAGACAGTTTACCATGAATACATAGAGACAAAGAGCTTTTCCAGATAGGCTGTAAGATGTAGTAGTTGCAGGTTTCTATTTGTTAAGAAACTTTTTATTTTTAAACTTAACAAAGGTTTAATAGCTTTAACTTTTAAAAAATTTATGCACAAATACCTTGGTCCTAAACCAAATATTAACAAGTCACAGAGCAAAAAGTAAAACAGCTAATAAAAATATTAAAATCATTAGAGTTACTCATAACTTTTAAAATTCAATTAAAATGAATACAATAACACATTTATCGATCACACAAGCAAAAATTCAAATAAGAAACAATAAAAATATGCATCACCAGAGGACTAACATTACAGGTACTGCATCATTCCCTTAACATGCATTGTTTTATTTTATTTATTTTTTAATTATACTTTAAGTTCTAGAGTACATGTGCACAACGTGCAGCTTTGCTACATATGTATACATGTGGCATGTTGGTTTATATTAGGTATTTCTCCAAATGCGATCCCTCTCCCACCCTCGAACCACGACAAGCCCTGGTATATGATGTTCCCCACCCTGTGTCCAAGTGTTCTCATTGTTCAATTTCCACCTGCGAATGAGAACATGCAGTGTTTGGTTTTCTGTCCTTGCGTTAGTTTGCTCAGAATGATGGTTTCCAGCTTCATCCATGTCCCTACAGAGGACATGAACTCATCCTTGTTTATGGCTGCAGAGTATTCCATGGTGTATATGTGCCTCATTTTCTTAATCCAGCCTATCACTGATGGGCATTTGGGTTGATTCCAAGTCTTTGCTATTGTGAATAGTACTTCAATAAACATACCTGTGCATGTGTCTTAATAGTAGTGTGATTTATAATCCTTTGAGTATATACCCAGTAATGGGATGGCTGGGTCAAATGGTATTTCCAGTTCTAGATCCTTGAGGAATCGCCACACTGTCGTCCACAATGGTTGAACTAGTTTACAGTCCCACCAACAGTGTAAAAGTGTTCCTAGCCGGGCGTGGTGGCTCATGCCTATAATCCCAGCACTTTGGGAGGTCGAGGCGGGTGGATCATGAGGTCAGGAGACCGAGACCATCCTGCCTAACATAGTGAAACCCCGTCTCTACTAAAAATACAAAAAATTAGCCAGGCACAGTGGCTGGTGCCTGTAGTCCCAGCTACTCGGGAGGCTGAGGCAGGAGAATGGCATGAACTGGGAGGCAGAGCTTGCAGTGAGCGAGCTGAATAAGCCACTGTACTCCAGGCTGGGCAAAAGAGCGAGACTCTGTCTCAAAAAAAAAAAAAGTGTTTCTATTTCTCCAAATTCTCTCCAGCACCTGTTGTTTCCTGAGCTTTTAGTCACCATTCAACTGGGTGTGGTGGTATCTCATTGTGGTTTCGTTTAAAACACTCTGATGGCCAGTGATGGCATTTCTCTGATAGCATATTTTCATGTGACTGTTTGCTACATAAATGTCTTCTTTTTTTTTTTTTTTTTTTTTTTTTTTTCATTCAAACTTTTTACTTTTTTTTTTTTTTTTTTTAATTGTTATTATTATTATTATACTGTAGGTTGTAGGGTACATGTGCATAGCGATGGGGTTTTGTTACATATACTTGTGCCTTGTAGGTGTGCTGCACCCATCCTTTCGTCATTTACATCGGGTATAACTCCCAATGCAATCCCTCCCCTCCCCCCTCCCTTGATAGGCCCACGGTGTGTGATGTTCCCCTTCCGAGTCCAGAGTGATCTCATTTGTTCAGTTCCCACCTATGGTGTGAGAACTTGTCACGGTGTTTGGTTTTCTGTTCTTGTGATGGTTTGCTAAGAATGAGTTCAATGCATTATGTCCCTGCAAGGACACAAACTCATCCTTTTTATGTGCATAGTATTCCATGGTGTATATATTTTATTTCTTAATCCAATCTGTCACTGATGGACATTTGGGTTGATTCAAGTCTTTGCTATTGTGAATAGTGCTGCAAATAAACATCACGTGTGCATGTGTCTTTAGAGCATGTTTATAATCCTTGGGTATATCCTACAGTAATGGGATGTGACAGGTCATATGGGTACATCAGTTCTAGATCCTTGAGGAATCGCCATACTGTTTTCCATAATAATGGTTGAACTAGTTTACAATCCCACCAACAGTGTAAGTGATTTCCTATTTCTCCACATCCTCTCAGCACCTGTTGTTTCCTGACTTTTAATGATAAGCCTCTAACTGGTGTGAGATGGTATCTCATTAATGGTTTGATTTGCATTTCTCCTGGCAATGATGATGAGCATTTTTCATGTGTTTGTTGTTGGCTGTATGAATGTCTTCTTTTGAAATGTCTATTCATATTTGCCCACTTTTGATGGGGTTGTTTGTTTTTCTATTTGTAAATGTGTTTGAGTTCTTTGTAGGTTCTGGATATTAGCCTTTGTCAGATGAGTATTAGGTGCAAAATTTTCTCCCATTCTGTAGGTTGCCTGTTCCTCTGATGGTAGTTTCTTTTGCTGTGAAGCTCTTTAGTTTAATGAGATCCCATTTGTCAATTTTGGCTTTGCTGCGTTGCTTTTGGTGTTTTTAGACATGAAGTCTTTGCCCATGCCTATGTCCTGAATGGTACTACCCTAGGTTTCCTCTAGGATTTTTTATGGTATTAGGTCTAACATTTGAAGTCTCTAATCCATCTTGAATTGAGCCCACTAGGTATAAGGAGTAAGGAAAGGATCAGTTTCAGCTTTTCTACTTAGCGGCTGGCCAATTTTCCCAGCACCATTTATTAAATGGGAATCCTTTCCACATTTCTTGTTTCTCAGGTTTATCCAAGATCAGATGGCTGGATGTGTGGTATTATTTCAGGGACTCTGTTCATTTCCATTGGTCTATATCTCTGTTTTGGTACCAGTACCATGCTGTTTGGTTACTGTAGCCTTGTAGTATAGTTTGAAGTCAGGTAAGCGTGATACCTCAGCTTTGTTCTTTGACTTAGGATTGTCTTGGAGATCTTGAGGGCTCTTTTTGGTTCCATATGAACTTTAAAGCAGTTTTCAATTCTGTGGAAAACTCATTGGTAACGATGGGGATGGCATTGAATCTATAAATTACCTTGGGCAGTATGGCCATTTCACGATATTGATTCTTCCCTGTATCCATGAGCATGGTGTGTTCTTTCCATTTGTTTGTGTCTCTTTTATTTCTTTGACAGTGGTTTGGATTCTCTTGAAGGTCCTTCCATCCCTTGTAAGTTAGTTCTAGTATTTGATTCTGCTGACTTAATTGTGAATGGAAGTTCATTCATGATTTGGCTCTCTGTTTGTCTATTACTGGTGTATAAGAATGCTTTTGTTTTGCACATTAATTTTGTATCCCTGGGGCTGCTGAAGTTGATTGCTTATCAGCAAGAGGAGATTTTTGGGCTGAGACAATGGGGTTTTCAAATATACAATCATGTATCTGCAAACAGGACAATTTGACTTCTTCTTTTCCTAACTGAATACTGATTTCTTTCTCTTGCCTAATTACTGCTTGGGAACTTCCAACACTTACTATGTTGAATAAGGTGGTGAGAGGGCATCCTATCTTATTGCCAGTTTTCAAGGGAATTTTCAGTTTTGCCCATTCAGTATGATGGCTGTGGGTTTGTCATAAATAGCTCTTATTATTTTGAGGTACGTTCCATCAATACGAATTTATTGGCGTTTTAGCATAGAAAAGGGCTGTTGAATTTTGTCAAAAAGCCTTTTTCTGCATCTATTGAGATAACCATGTGGTTCTTGTCTTTGGTTCTGTTTTATATGCTGGATTATGTTTATTGATTTCGCGAAGATGTTAGACAAGCCTTGCATCCCAGGATGAGCCCACTTGATCATGGTGGATAAGCTTTTTTGATGTTGCTGAATCGGTTTGCAGTATTTTATTGAGGATTTTGCATGATGTTCATCAGGGGATATTGGTCTAAAAATTCTCTTTTTTGTTAATGTCTCTGCCAGGCTTTGGTATCAGGATGATGTGGCCTCATAAGAGAAATGGGTTAGGGAGGATTCCCTCTTTTTTCTATTGATTGGGACAGTTTCCAGAAGGAATGAGTACCCAACTCCTCCTTGTACCTCTAGTAGGGTGGCTGTGAATCCATCTGGTCCTGGACTTTTTTTTGGTTGGTAGGCAATAATTGTTGCCTCAATTTCAGAGCCTGCTATTGGTCTATTCAGGGATTCAACTTAACACAGTTTAGTCTTGGAAGAGTAGCAAGTGTCCCAGGAAATTATGTTTCTTCTAGATTTTCCAGTTTATTTCTTAGTAGAGTTTTATAAGTATTCTCTGATGGTAGTTTGTATTTCTGTGGGAATTAGGTGGTGATATCCCTTTATCTGTTTTAATTAGTGGGTTGATTCTTTTCTCTTTTTCTTCTTTATTAGTCTTGCTAGTGGTCTGTCAATTTTGTTGATCTTTTCAAAACCAGCTCCTGGATTCATTGATGATTTTTGGAGGTTTTTGTGTCTCTATCTCCTTCAGTTCTGCTCTGATCTTAGTTATTTCTAGCCTTCTGCTAGCTTTAGAATGTGTTTGCTCTTCTTCTCTAATTCTTTTTATTAGATGTTAGAGTGTCAATTTTAGATCTTTCCTGCTTTCTCTTGGCATTGGTACTTTCTCAGTTTCCCTCTACACACTGCTTTACAAATGTGTCCCAGAGATTCTGTAGTATGTTGTATCTTTGTTCTCATTGGTTTCCAAAAGAACATCTTTATTTCTACCTTCATTTACGTTATGTGCAGTAGTCATTCAGGAGCAGGTTGTTCAGTTTCCATGTAGTTGAGCGGTTTGATTGAGTTTCTTAGTCACGAGTTCTAGTTTGGTGCACTGTGGTCTGAGGGCCAGTTTGTAATAATTTTTCTTGTACATTTTGCTGAGGAGGTGCTTCACTTCCAATTCATTGATGATTTTGGAATAAGTGCGATGTGGTGCTGAGAAAGAATGTATATTCTATGTTGGGGATTTAGGGTGGAGGAGTTCTAGATGTCTAATGGAGTGCTTGCTGCAGAGATGAGTTCAATTCCTGGATATCCTTGTTAACTTTTCTGTCTCGTTGATCATCTAATGTTGACGGTGGGTGTTGAAGTCTCCCACCCATTATTACAGCCTTGAAGTCCCAGTCACTTTGTGAGTCTCTGGACAGGATCTGGACATGGGACAGTGTGGCTGGGGTGAGACAGGGCCATTCCTTGTGGCCTTCTTTGTCTCTTTTGATTTTTGCAGTGGTTTTAAAGTCTGTTTTATAGAGACTAGTATTGCAACCCCTGCTTTTTTTTGTTCCATTTTGCTTGGTAATCTTCCTCCATCCCTTTATTTGTGAGCCTATGTGTATGTCTCTCGTTGAGATGGGTCTCACCAAGATACAGCAGACTGATGGGTCTTGACTCTTTATCAGTTTGCCAGTCTGTGCTGTCTCTTAATTGGAGCATTTAGTCCATTTTACATTTTAAGGTTAAGATTGTTATGTGAACTTGATCCTGCCATTATATGATATTAACTGATTTATTTTGCTCATTAGTTGATATAGTTTCTTCCCATAGCCTCGATGGTCTTTACATTTGGCATGTTTTGAGATGGCTGGTACGGTTGTTCCTTTCCATGTTTAGTACTTCAGGAGGTCTCTTGTAAGGCAGGCCTAGTGGGCAAATCTCTAAGCATTTGCTTATCTGTAAGGATTTTATTCTCCTTCACTTATGAAACTTAGTTTTGGCTGGATATGAAAATTCTGGGTTTAAAATTCTTTTCTTTAGAATGTTGAATATTGAAAGCCCCACTCTCTTTCTGGCTTGGAGTTTCTGCCGAGAGATCTCTGCTGGCAGTCTGATGGGCTTCCCTTTGTGGGTAACCCGACCTTTCTCTCTGGCAGCTTATACATGAATTTTTCCTTTGTTTCAACTTTGGTAAATCTGGCAATTATGTGTCTTGGGTTGCTCTTCTCGAGGAGTATCTTTGTGGCGTTCTCTGTATTTCCTGGTTGATGTTGGCCTGCCCTACTAGGTTGGGGAAGTTCTCCTGGATATTATCCTGAAAGAGTGTTTTTCAACTTGGTTGGTACCCCCCCTCACTGGGGCACCCCAAATGGGGTATGAATTTGGTCTTTTTACATAATCCATACTTCTTGCAGGCTTTGTTCATTTCTTTTTCTTCTTTTTTTTCTTTGGTTTCTCTTCTCGCTTCATTTCATTCATTTAGTCCTCAATACTGATACTCTTTCTTCCAGTTAATTCGATGCGGTTACTGAAAGCTTGTTGTCACGTATTTCTAGGTAATCATGCTTTCATCTCTTTCATTGGATTTATGACCTTCTCTCTGCATTAATTAGTCTAGCCGTCAATTCTTCCACTTTTTCAAGATTTTTAGTTTCTTTCGCTGAATTAAGTAATTCCTCCTTTAGCTCCGAAATTTGATGGACTGAAACCTTCTTCTCTCATCTCGTCAAAGGTATTCTCCGTCCAGCTTTGATCCGTTGCTGGCGATGAGCTCGCTCCTTTGCGGAGGGTATGTCTTGTTTTTGAATTTCCAGCACTTGCCTGCTTTTCCCATCTTTGTGGTTTTATCTACTCTGGTCTTTGATGATGGTGATGTACTGATGGGGTTTTTGGTGTGAGTGTCCTTCCTGTTTGATAGTTTTCCTTCTAACAGTCAGGACCCTCAGCTGTAGGTCTGTTGGAGATTGCTTGCAGGGGTCCCTCCAGACCCTGTTTGCCTGGGTATCAGCAGCAGAGACTGCAGAAGATAGAAATATTTCTGAACAGCAAGTGCCTGTATGATTCTTGTTTGGAGCTTCCTCTCCAGGGGTGCCTCCACCCTGTGGTGTGGGGTCATCAGACTGCCCCTAATAGTGGGGGATGTCTCCCCGGTGGCTACTCAGGGGTCAGGGGACCGGCAGGCAGAGGGGTGCCCTTCTCAGATCTCAACCTCCGTGTTGGGAGATCCTGCTCTCTCTTCAAGCTGTCAGACAGAGTTGTTTTGGGTCTGCAGAGGTATCTGCTGCTTTGTTATTGTTTACTGTGCCTGCCCCCAGAGGTGGAGTCTACAGAGACAGGCGGGTTTCCCTTGAGCTGCTGTGAGCTCCACCCAGTTCGAGCTTCCCAGCAGCTTTGTTTCCTGCTTAAGCCTGGGCAATGGCGAGCCCCTCCCCAGCCTGGCTGCTGCCGGTAGATGCAGGAGGCTGCAACTGATGGCAATGAGGGAGGCTCCGTGGGTGTGGGACCAGCCCTCCCAGGCAGGTGTGGGATATGATCTCCTGGTGTGCCTGTTTGCTCAAAGCGCAGTGATAGGGGTGAGTTGCAGTTACTCCAGGTGTTGTGTGTCTCAGTTCCCTGGCTGAGGAAAAGGATTCCCGCACCCAGCTTCCCAGGTCGTGTCCGTTCATATCCTTTGCCCACTTTTTGATGGGGTTATTTGATTTTTTCTTGTAAATTTGTTTGGGGTGCAGATTCTGGATATTAGCCCTTCGTCAGATGAGTAGATTGCAAAATTTTTCTCCCCATTCTGTAGGTTTGCCTGTTCACTCTGATGGTAGTTTATTTTTGCTGTGCAGAAGTTCTTCAGTTTAATTAGATCCCATTTGTCTATTATGGCTTTGTTGCCATTGCTTTTGAATGTTTTAGTCGTGAAGTCTTACTGGCACCTATGTCTGAATATTGTATTTCCTGGGATTCTAGGGTTTTTTATGGCTTTAGGTCTAACATTTAGATCTTTAATCCATCTTGAATTAATTTTTGTACAAAGGTGTAAGAGGGATCAGTTTGACTTTCTATGTATGGCTGTGAGTTTTCCATCATTTATTAAATGGAATCCTTTCCCCATTTCTTATTTTTGTCAGGTTTGTCAAAGATCAGATGGTTGTAGATCTGTGGTATTATTTCTGAGGGCTCTGTTCTGTTCCATTGATTTATATCTCTGTTTTGGTACCAGTACCATGCTGCTTTGGTTACTGTAGCCTTGTAGTATAGTTTGAAGTCAGGTAACGTGATGCCTCCAGCTTTGTTCTTTTGGCTTAGGATTGTCTTGGCAATGTGGGCTCTTTTTTGGTTCCATATGAACTTTAAAGTAGTTTTTTCCAATTCTGTGAAGAAAGTCATTGGTAGCTTGATAGGGCTGGCTTTGAATCTATAAATTACCTTGGGCAGTATGGCCATTTTCACGATATTGATTCCTCCAATCCATGAGCATGGAATGTTCTTCCATTTGTTTGTGTCCTCTTTTATTTCATTGAGCAGTGGTTTGTAGTTCTCCTTGGAGAGGTCTTTCACATCCCTTCTAAGTTGGATTCCTAGGTGTTTTATTATCTTTGAAGAAATTGTGAATGGGAGTTCACTCATGATTT
The DNA here is from genome assembly GCF_008728515.1 of Papio anubis. Classification (NCBI taxonomy): domain Eukaryota; kingdom Metazoa; phylum Chordata; class Mammalia; order Primates; family Cercopithecidae; genus Papio; species Papio anubis. The sequence continues at coordinate 160,316,680 of NC_044977.1, read as the reverse complement.
GGCAGCTCTGTTTGTCTGTTATTGGTGTATAGGAATGCTTGTGATTTTTGCACTGTGATTTTGTATCCTGAGACTTTGCTGAAGTTGCTTATCAGTTTAAGGAGATTTTGGGTTGAGACGATGGGGTTTTCTCAATATACAGTCGTGTCATCTGCCACCAGGGACAACTTGACTTCTTCTTTTCCTAACTGAATACCCTTTATTTCTTTCTCCTGCCTGATTTCCCGGGCCAGAACTTCTAACACTATATTGAATAGTAGTGGTGAGACAGGACAGCCCTGTCTTGTGCCAGTTTTCAAAGGGAATGCTTCCAGTTTTTGCCATTCAGTATGATATTGGCTGTGGGTTTGTCATAAATAGCTCTTATTATTTTGAGATACGTTCCATCAGTACCTAGCTTATTGAGAGTTTTTAGCATGAAGGGCTGTTGAATTTTGTTGAAGACCTTTTCTGCATCTATTGATGCAGAAAAGAGATAATCACGTGGCTTTTGTCTTTGGTTCAGTTTATATGATGGATTACATTTATCGATTTGTGTATGTTGAACCAGCCTTTCATCCCAGGGATGAAGCCAATTTGACCATGGTGGATAAGCTTTTTTGATGTGCTGCTGGATTCGGTTTGCCAGTATTTTATTGAGGATTTTTGCATCGATGTTCATCAGGAAAATTGGTCTAAAATTCTTTTTTGTTGTGTCTCCCTGGCTTTGTTATCAAGATGATGCTGGCCTCATAAAATGAGTTAGGGAGGATTCCCTCTTTTTCTATTGATCTATTGATTGGAATAGTTTCAGAAGGAATGGCACCAGCTCCTGTTTGTACCTCTGGTAGAATTCGGCTATGAATCCGTCTGGTCCTGGGCTTTTTTTGGTTGGTAGGCTATTAATTACTGCCTCAATTTCAGGGTCTGTTGTTCGTCTATTCAGAGATTCAACTTCTTCCTGGTTTAGTCTTGACAGGGTGTATGGGTCCAGGAATTTATCCGTTTCTTCTAGATTTTCTAGTTTATTTGTGTAGAGGTGTTTATAGTATTCCTCGATGGTAGTTTGTATTTCTGTGGGATCGGTGGTGATATCCCCTTTATCATTTTTTTATTGTGTCTATTTGATTCTTCTCTCTTTTCTTCTTTATTAGTCTTGCTAGCGGTCTATGAATTTTTTTGTTCCTTTCGAAAAACCAGCTTCTGGATTCACTGATTTTTTGAAGGGTTTTTTGTGTCTCCATCTCCTTCAGTTCTGCTCTGATATTAGTTATTTCTTGCCTTCTGCTAGTTTTTGAACGTGTTTGCTCTTGCTTCTCTAGTTCTTTTAATTGTGATGGTAGGGTGTCAATTTTAGATCTTTCCAGCTTTCTCTTGTGGGCATTTAGTGCTATAAATTTACCCCTACACACTGCTTTAAATGTGTCCCAGAGATTCCGGTATGTTGTGTCTTTGTTCTCATTGGTTTCAAAGAACATCTTTATTTCTGCCTTTACTTCATTATGTACCCAGTAGTCATTCAGGAGCAGGTTGTTCAGTTTCCATGTAGTTGTGCGATTTCGAGGGAGTTTCTTAATCCTGAGTTCTAATTTGATTGTACTGTGGTCTGAGAGACAGTTTGTTTTGATTTCTGTTCTTGTACATTTGCTGAGGAGTGCTTTACTTCCAACTATGTGGTCAATTCTGGAATAAGTGCGATGGGGTGCTGAGAAGAATGTATATTCTGTTGATTTCGGGTGGAGAGTTCTGTAGATGTCTATTAGGTCTGCTTGGTGCAGAGCTGGGTTCAAGTCCTGGATATCCATGTTAACTTTCTGTCTCGTTGATCTGTCTAATGTTGACAGCGGGTTGTTAAAGTCTCCCATTATTATTGTGTGGGAGTCTAAGTCTCTTTGTAGGTCTCTAAGGACTTGCTTTATGAATCTGGTGGCTCCTGTATTGGGTGCACATATATTTAGGATAGTTAGCTCTTCTTGTTGAATTGATCCGTTTACCATTATGTAATGGCCTTCTTTGTCTCTTTTGATCTTTGTCGGTTAAAGTCTGTTTTATCAGAAACTAGGATTGCAATCCCTGCTTTTTTTGGTTTTCCATTTGCTTGGTGGATCTTCCTCCATCCCTTTATTTTGAGCCTATGTGTGTCTCTGTATGTGAAATGGGTCTCCTCAATACAGCACACTGATGGGTCTTGACTCTTTATCCAATTTGCCAGTCTGTGTCTTTTAATTGGGGCATTTAGCCCACTTACATTTAAGGTTAATATTGTTATGTGTGAATTTGATCCTGTCATTATGATGACAGGTGGTTATTTTGCTCATTAGTTGATGCAGTTTCTTCCTAGTATCGATGGTCTTTACAATTTGGCATGTTTTTGCAGTGGATGGTACCAGTCGTTCCTTTCCATGTTTAGTGCTTCCTTCAGGAGCTCTTGTAAGACAGGCGTGGTGGTGACAAAATCTCTCAGCATTTGTTCGTCTGTTTGTAAAGGATTTTCTTTCCCCTTCGCTTATGAAGCTTAGTTTGGCTGGATATGAAATTCTGGGTTGAACGTTCTTTAAGAATGTTGAATATTGGCCCCCACTCTGTTCTGGCTTGTAGAGTTCCTGCTAAGAGGTCTGCTGTTAGTCTGATGAGTCTCCCTTTGTGGGTAACCTGACCTTTCTCTCTGGCTGCCCTTAACATTTTTTCCTTCATTTCAACCTTCGTGAATCCGACAATTATGTGTCTTGGGGTTGCTCTTCTCGAGGAGTATCTTTGTGGTGTTCTCTGTGTTTCCTGAATATGAATGTTGGCCTGCCTTGGTAGGTTGGGGGAGTTCTCCTGGCTAATATCCTGAAGAGTGTTTTCCAACTTGGTTCCATTCTCCCCATCACTCTCACGTACACCAATCACACATAGATCTGGTCTTTTCACATAGTCCCATATTTCTTGGAGGCTTTGTTCGTTTCTTTTTACTCTTTTTTTCTCTAAACTTCTCTTCTCTCTTCATTTCATTCATTTAATCTTCAATCACTGATACCCTTTCTTCCACTTGGTCGAATCGGCTACTGAAGCCTGTGCATCCGTCACATAGTTCTCATGCCATGGTTTTCATCTCCATCAGGTCATTTAAGGTCTTCTCTATGCTGTTTATTCTAGTTATCCATTCTTCTAATCTTTTTTGAAGGTTTTTAGCTTCCTTGTGATGGGTTCGAACATCCCCCTCCTTTTGCTAGGAGAAGTTTGTTATTACGGATCTTCCGAAGCCTACTTCTGTCAACTCGTCAAATTCATTCTCCCTCTGGCTTTGTTCCATTGCTGGCGAGGAGATGGGGTTTCGGTGTGGATGTCCTTTTTGTTGTTGTTGATGCTATTCCTTTCTGTTTGTTAGTTTCCTGTTAAGTCAGGTCCTTCAGTTGCTGGTCTATTGGAGTTTGCTGTAGGTCCACTCCAGACCCTGTTTCCCTGGGTATCACCAGTAGAGGGTGCAGAACAGTAAATACTGCTGCCTCATCCTTCCTCTGGAAGCTTGGTCTCAGAGGGGCACCCGGCTCTATGAGGTGTCAGTTGGTCCCTCCTGGGAGGTGTCTCCAAGTTAGTCTACACAGGGGTCAGGGACCCACTTGAGGAGGCAGTCTGTCCGTTCTCAGAGCTCAAACACCTTGCTGGGAGGACCAATGCTCTCTTCAAAGCTCAGCTGGAAATGCAGAAATCACCCATCTTCTGTGTCACCCATGCTGGGAGCTGTAGACTGGAACTGTTCCTATTCGGTCGTCTTTGTTAAGAAACTGTTAATTACCCTTGCCAAAAAGTCAACTTGTAAATGTCAAGATGTTTTTCAGTACTAGAAGAGGCCTGGAATTCTACTATTTGGGACTTTTGCAGCCTGTGTGGAAGATCAGAGTTCTCTTTGGCAACTTTATTCTCTGTCGGAATTCAAGTTGGGAAATAATTCTCCTGTTAGATCCTGTGATAGTTAATTTTATGTGTCTATTTGGCTAGGCCATGGTAGTTTCATAAAACACCAATCTAGATGTTGCTGTGAAGGTGTTTTTAAGATGCAATTAACATTTACGTCAGTAGACTTTGAGTAAAGCAGATCACTTTTCATAATGTCGTAATGTGAGTGGGCCTCATCCAATCAGTTGAAAGCTTTAAGAGAAGAAGACTGATCTTCCCCAAAGAAGAAGGAATTCTGCCTCCAGGCTTCCTTTGGACTTAAGATTGCAACATTAACTGTTTTCTCAGTGTCCAGCCTATTGCCCTACCCTCATAGCCTACTTTGTAGATTTTGGACTTGCCAGCCCCCATAATTGTGTGAATGTGAACCAATTCCTTAAATCCCCCATGCCACCCCTCTCCACACACACATACACCCACCCACACACACACCCACCCACATACACACATACATACACACACCCCATCTTGCTGAATTACATTTGCCTCTTCACAATGGTGAACTAATAATGTCTTTAGGCCAGCAAGCATGTTCTAGCAGTTTCCTGACTGCCTCCAGATGGCCAGTTAACAGAAGGGTGCTGCCAATGGGAGACAAATGTTTTCCAGGAGACCAGAAGTGGAAAAGAGAAATTATGATGTTAGAATTTTATTGAAGAGGAACTCTCATTTGGCTTACAAGGTGTTCTCTCTGCCAACAATCATACAAGTTGCTAAGTGCATTCCAAAGTACATGACAGAAACTTTGTTAATGAGAAAATACAGCCAGAAAAAAGTAAAAGAGAGGAAGGAGAGGCCACTATGGTAGTAGTTTAAATCCTTCAGCTGTGATGGTCTTAGTTAGAAACTCACTTTTTGACAAATATTTGGTGGCCAGGAACAGAAATCAGTGGTCTATTCTTTTACTACTATAAGTGTGGTTTGTGGACTAGCAGCATCTCTATCACCTTGAAGCATGTCAGAAATGCAGAATCTCAGGGCCTACTCCAGTCCTGCCAGTCTGAACCCAGAGTTCATCCCCAGGTGATTCATGTGCACACTGGTTATAATGTAGTGCATGTTTGTGTCCCCCCAGATTCATCATATTGAAACCCTAATCCCCAGTGGGATGATATTTGGAGATGAGGCGTTTAGGAGGTGATTTGGTCATGAGGGTAGAGCCCACAGGATGGGATTAGTTCCCTTGTAAGTAGAGACATGAGAAAGCTGGCTTCCTGTCTCTATGTTTCCATGCTCCACCATGTGAGGATACAAGAAGAGGTCAGCAGTCTGCAAACCGGGAAGGGAGCCTTCAACCAGACACTGAATCTGCCAGCACCTTGACCTTAGACTTCCCAGCCTTCAAAACTGTGAGAAATAAATTTCTGTTGTTTAAGCCACCTAGTCTGTGGTATTCTGTTATGGAAGCCCAAGCTAACTAAGATATTGGTCTGGTTTATTACTCCTTGTTGTAAATTTGTAAGTCTTAATGCAGAAAAGTAACCTGAAATCATTCAGTTCAGGCTCTGGTTTTAAGGTTGGTGAGTTATCACCATCCCATTCTACACATAAGACACCTAAGGCCTGGGAACTTAAACCAGTTGCCTAAAGTCATAGAACAAGGTGTCTTCTGCCACCAAACACAGCACATCCCACTATGTACCAAATTTTTCAGAGTCTCTGTGAAGTCTTTCTACATTTCTCCTTGACAGAATGAATTTCCTGGCCTGAATTCATTTCTCTGAATTTGGGGGAGAAAAGACAAACATTACCTAGTGGTTTTGGCTTTTACTCTCTAAACCAGGAAAAAAAGTTTCAGGGAAACATTACAGTTTTTCCTGAGGGAAAATCATCTTGACATATAGGATAAAAGTACAGACTCTGGAGCTTGAGGGAGACCTATTTCCGAAAGGATCATGTAGCTTATTTCTGTCAAGTGCATGTACGCGTGCGTGTGTGTGTGTGTGTGTGTGTAGCAGGGAGTGGATAACTTCTAGTACACTCAGTGAAATATAGAGGTGCCACTTAGAGAGACACTTACAGCGGAACCTGCTGTCCTATATATAAAAAACGGTACTGTACTGTACTTAATTTAGCCCTCTGGAAAGGGTCATGAATATGCATTTTGTCTAAGAAAATTATTGCTTTTCACAACCTCATGTGTGATGCTGTAGGCTAAGCTAATCAATGTAGTTAAATTTAGCCCTGGTTTTTAAAGTTTATTTTAGAAAAGTCAAGGTACTAACCCTGTAGCTTATTGTGTGAGGAAAGAAAGCATCATGGCAAACCAAGCAACTGATGTGCACCCCCATCCTAAGAATATAAACATATCGTTTGTGTTTGAGGTTCAGTTCCACTTGCAGTTAGTGATATTATTCTCAAAGTTGACTTGATCCCTGCTGTGCTGTGAAAGATATTGTCTACCATGGGGATGTGGGAGGTCCGCGAGCTTGCCTTTCTCTGGGCAAGGGGTTGCCCAGAAGGCTGGGTTTGGGCATTTATTCAAACTGTACATGTAGATATGGTGTAAAAGAAGGCAGAAAAGGGCATCTTACAGATGAGAAGGTTTGATTGGATACATCCTTTGATATGGCGCTCAGTTACATGAAGAGGCTTAGGACTGGGGTGCGATGGGGCACTACCTCTCCCCTGCTACATCCACGACCGTGAGAGCTGGAGCGCTTTCAAGGGCCAGGAGATTCCGCCTTCTCTTTGCAGAGGTGGGGATTAGTGATGGTAGATGGTGTGCTGGCCAGGAGAGGAATTGAGGATCAGAGAGGTAAAGTGACTCACATCCCAGAGCTTCAAAGAAATCTGGCCAAACTGAAAGCGGAGGCTGTGGCCCTCTGTTTAGAGAGATGACAGCCTAGAACAGTGCTGTCCAGTAGGATTTTCTGCAGTGTTGGAAATATGCTATAATTTTTGTCACAGGTGACTGTTGAGCACTTGAAAAGTAGCTAGTGCGACGAATTTGGCATTTTGTTTAATTTTAATAATTTTAATTCAGATAGCTGCAAGTGGCTAGTGTCTACTGTGTTAGGTCAATTCTAAAAGAAGTGGTGCTTTCAGATGAAGTGGGAAAGCAAAGAGTGAATTCAGGGAAAATGCAGAGTTCAGGTGATGAAAGCCAGGATTCTGAAGATACATATGAGAACTGTCTGGAAAGCATCAGAAAAATAAAGCTTCCTAGACCCAGACCAGGACTGCCCAATCAGAGTCTTTTGGTACATACCTTTAAATGAGAGCTACCGTATTCATTGGTAAGAAGAGGCAGATCTGGGAATGTGGGTTGCAAATGATAAAACGTCTTGCCTGCCAAACTTAAGATTTTATACTCAATTTTATTGGCAGTGAGGGCATCATTGAAAGGGGAGAGTCACACGGTGAGCGCATTAGGCAAGGCTGGCAGCAGCCTGCGTAAGACATGATGCCAGTGGAAGACTGGAGATGATCGCAGAGCTGAGTGTTAAAAGATACCTGGAGTGTTCATTTCTCCCTCAGAACATGAGTGTGTTTATTTCACTGGGGGCTGTCCATATTCTTCCCTGGCTTGAACATTGGTCCAAAACATTTCTTAGCAAATATGCTGCTGCACGCCTCCAGTCCCACTAAATGTTATTGTGATTGAAAATTACCGTTGCTTCCCTTGGGCACAGAGGGAGCTCTTTGTAATGAAATAGAGATGTAGCAACCATTTGGCATGTGGAGTAACGGCTTCTCTGGGACCGCCAGCAGGGGCCCATGGTATCATAAAAGGGGATGACTCACCAGGGAAGGGAACAATTGCGGGTCTCAGAGTGTGCGCTTCCTTCTCTATGACTTCTGAGCTCCACTGAGCAATCTTAACCGCTGCCACCGGGAACTAGGACACCGTGAAAACAGTGTTCAAGGCCCAGCGATGACTCACTGCATAACCGTTTCATGGTTCACAGTGGGGACAGAGATTGCTTTTAAAAATTGAAAAGGAAAAAATAAAATACAATATATGTTGAATTGAAGTTTTGAGGTGGACAAAATGCCTTTTCCCAAACAGCAAAGTATCAAAAGAGTCAGGTTTTTTTTCTTTAATAGTGCTGGGGAAGGCATGGGTGAGGGAGAGACTGGGTATCCTTATTAGCTCCTGGGAGAATGGAAAGCTGGGGTTTTCGGAGTGGTTTTTATCTCGCTGGGGGAGTTCTGCTGTCGTCCTGAAGGACAGGTGACCTCTGCCTGGGAAGTGTTTTCCTCTAGCTCTGCTGTTGGTCCTTTATGTATACAGTCACACATCACTTAAAAATGGGGATGTGTTCTAAGAAATGTGTCCTCAGGCAATTTTGTCATTGGGCAGACATCATAGAGTGTACTCCCACAAACCTAGATGGTACAGCTATCCTAAGTTTCGGGTGAATTTGGAGTCTTACAGAGCACATGATCGGCCACCATCTCACTCTGGCCCCTCCCACTCTCTTTCTCTCCACCTTTCTGGAACAGGACCAGAGCCCTCCTCTTGTTCCTGGCAGAAGGGACCATGTCATTTTCTTTCCTTGCACTTTTGTCACGTATTTTTCTAAATACAATTTCTTAAAAAAAAATTCTCACAACAACAATCATAAAAATGAATCTTTCTGCCTACTAAATTAATAACTGCCATTTTATGGAGCACTTACCATGTTCTGGACACTATGTAAGATGAAGCATTTTAAGAAGACTTTGAAGAGGGCCAGGAGACTAGACCTCCAGAGAGAAAAAATTTAGTCATCTGAGATATAATTGATATCTGACAAAGGACTCACTTTAGCAGTGCCACAGATGTGGACTCCATTATTTTCTGGAAGGTCTGAGGATGAAAGTTATAATATTAAAGAATGTGACTTTGCTGGCACCTGACTATTTTCCTTTAAGGGATGTTTATCTTACTCTATAGTGTCACTTATCTTTTATATTTGTTTTGTAACCATGAGTCAAGATATTTTTATTATAATGTCCAAGTCTTTAGTTAGGTTCCCTAGAAGCACAGCCTGATACGGGTATCTGGTGCATGTATCTTATTGTGGAGAGCTCTAAGGATGTGGGCATGTGTATGGGGTTTGGTGTAGGGTTGGGGGCTGTGTCCAGGTAGAGGGAGCTGAGCAAGGATGTGATCTCAGCTGGAGACTAACCTCAATCTGCTGGCACAGGGAGCTCTGAGGCATGAGTAACACCACAAAGATGGTTCTACCTTAAGTCACTCAGTCATTGGCCAGGACTCCCCTGGGACAGAGATATGGCATCATCTTTTCAGTAAGGAGGGCTTCTTTGATCCAAGAACAATTCTGTGGAGAATAGAGTATCTGTGTGCTGTCTGCAACTGTTATAGGCTTAACTGAGTCCCCCCTAAAAACCATATGTTGAAGCCCTATCCCCCAGTACTTCAGAATGTGACTGTATTTGAAGACATGGCTTTTAAAGAGGTGATTAAATTAAAATGAGGCTGATAGGGTAGGCTCTAAGCCAATCTGACTGTGTCCTCATAAGAATAGAAGATTAGGTTTTTCAATGATCGCCATTCTAACTGGCATGAGACGGTATCTCATTGTGGTTTTGATTTGCATTTCTCTAGTGACCAGTGATGATGAACTTTTTTTCATGTTTGTTGGTCGTGTAAATGTCTTCTTTTGAGAAGTGTCTGTTCATATCTTTCGCCCACTTTTTGATAGAGTTGCTGGAGAGGATGTGGAGAAATAGGAATGCTTTTACACTGTTGTTGGAAGTGTAAATTAGTCCAACCATTGTGGAAGACAGTGTGGTGATTCCTCAAGGATCTAGAACCAGAAATACCATTTGACCCAGCAATCCCATTACTGGGTATGTACCCAAAGGATTATAAATCATTCTACTATAAAGACACATGCACATGTATGTTTATTGCAGCACTGTTCACAATAGCAAAGACTTGGAAACAAGCCAAATGCCCAAAAATGATAGACTGGATAAAGAAAATGTGGCACATATACATCATGGAATACTATATAGCCATAAAGAAGGATGAGTTCATGTCCTTTGCAGGGAAATGGATGAAGCTAGAAACCATCATTCTCAGCCAACTAACACAAGAACAGAAAACCAAAAACCACACGTTCTCACTCGTAAGTGGGAGCTGAACAATGAGAACACATAGACACAGGGAGGGGAACATCACACGCCAGGACCTGTTGGGAGTGGGGGCTAGGGGAGGGATAGCATTAGGAGAAATACCTAATGTAGATGAGTTGATGGGTGCAGCAAACCACTGTGACACGTGTATACCCACGTAACAAACCTGCATGTTCTGCAGATGTATCCCAGAACTTAAGGTATACAAAAAAAAAAAAGAGGAGATTAGGACACAGGGACACCAGGGTATGAATGCACAGAGGATGACCTTGTGAAGAAGCAGCAAGAGGGAAGCCAAGGAGAAGGGCCTCAGAGGAATCCAACCCTGCTGGCCCCTTAATCTCCAACCTCCAGAACTCTGGGAAATAAATTTCTATTGTTTAAATCACCCAATTTGTGGTATCGTCTCATGGCAGCTCTAGCTGACTTAATACAGCAGCCAACACGCACAGCAGCTAGCAGACGAGGGTGTGCCAATTATACTTTGGAGTGTGTCTGGTAAGGGAATTTGGGTGGGACATTGATAGTAGCCACTACACCCACTTACAAATAAGAACACTGTGACCCAGATAAGTGAAGTAGCCTACCTGAGGTCACACAGCCAATAAGCAACAGAGGCAGAATTTGATTGCCATCTGACCCTACAGCTGGTTCTCCTAGCCCCGAGTTTGTATCATCGCTTCTGGTGGAAGGCAGTTTTTCTCAGAAGCAGCAGATGTCACCAGTTAACTTTGACTTCAATTTCTTTTTGTTTTGTTTCATCTAAATTGTGCTTATCTTATACAAAATGGAGCTTCTGGGGGAAGTCGAGGCAGCTCAGCACAATGCCTGTGTCTGTGTGTCTTCTCAAAGTATTGACTTTTACCTTATGTCAAAAGTAAAAAAAAAAAAAAAAAGTCCTTATGGTTTTAGGGACATTGTAGTAGCATATTAATCATAGGTTTCCTATACATATGAGAAAATAATAGTTTTATTTTTAATGTTTTTATTAAAAAATGAATTTGAGCCGTTTTTCACACCCATGAATGTCATTTTTGGGAAAATAAGAAATGCTTTGATAGCTTCCATGTCAATATAAATAATAACTGTAATCATTCTAAGCACTGCCACTCCCAATTTGTAATGAATGAGCATGGTCTTCATAGAGGTCACATTGAGATATAAGAATAAATCAGTTTGTTCTTCTTATAGCCTTATAATAGCCTTTGTTCAGTATTTTCTGGCTTGGTGTAATAAAGCCATTACCCTTTTCAGAAAACTAGAAAAGGAAGGAAAAATAGAGATGGACATCTTTTGGTAGCTGCCTTCTGCAGAGGGCTCCCACCACCCACCCTCTGTCTGCCCCATGACAGCCAGCTCCGCAAACATTAATGCGGAACTATGATTAGATATGCAGAGAGGGGCAGGGTGTCTGGGGCAGACTCTAGGGCACCTGGAGAAAGCCCCAGCCTAACAGCGTGAGCTGTCACACTCTGCGTCATCTTGACTGAGTTCTGGGACTTGACTGAGTGGGCCTGAGGGATGTAGCTGGAAGTTTTAGTATGATGATGACATTTTTTGCAATTCAAAGGTATGACTACATCTGAGATACAAGTTCAAAGTATGTGAAAAAGAGGAAAGGGGTGGGGGGTCTTAGGAAAAACATCTGTATCTCCTTCCTCTCCTCAGCTTCCCCTCTCCATCCTACTCTCCCAAAAGATTAGTAAATTATTTGTATATGATACTATGTGGCAATTTGAAAGTCCTTATTGCGTAGAGATTTATGTACTCATTTATTCAGCAAGAAGTTTTGGGTGTCTGCTTTGAATCATCTGTTGGGGATACCATGGTGAGCAGGATGGGCATGGCCTCTGCCCTCCTGGAGCTTACCATCTACCTGGAATATTGGAAGGGATTTTTATTTCAGCAGACATAAAGTGCCAGTCATTGTGCTGAATTAGTGGTTCTCAAACTTAAGGGTGCATCAGGATCACCTGGAGAACTTGTCAAACCACACATTGCTGGACCTTCATCCCACTTTCTGATTCAGTAGGTTGGAGATATAGGCAAATTTGGAAATTTCCATTTCTAATAAGAGCCCAGGTGATGTTCTTTTTGCTATTCTGGGGACCACCCTTTAAGAACCATTCTGACAAGCCTGTCACATGGATTTCTCAAGGCATTCTAATGGTTAAAACCACTTGGGATGGTTGTGGGCCCACAGGCTGAGATCTAAATGTCTAAAAGGCATTAAGTTCCTTTAGAGGAAACTTGGTTTTCTCTTCAGGCAAAGTTCCTGTTTTATGAAAACACTCTTTTTAAAAAAATTGTTAATGTATATCTGGATCATTTTAGAAGTTTAAAGAGCTAATGCAGTAGATGAAGTGACAGGGAGTTTGTCATTTAACAGTTGCATCTGGATGTCATTTTCTCCTCGAAGGTTCTATAAGATAGAGCAATAGTTCTCAAAGTGGATTTCCAAATGAGTGGCATAGTTGGAAATGCAGAATCTCAGGCCCCATTCCAGACCTACTCAATAGAAACACTGGGTGTGGGAGCAGGAGTTTGTTTTAATAAGCCTTCCAACTGATTCTGAGGCACACTCAAGTTTGGCACACCTGAGATAGATGGTAGTGAGAACTAGGCTCAGGCTGAATCTGATTCTCCCAGCTCCCTTAAGACAATTTACTAGGATGACTAAGCTTCAGTTTTTCTATCTCGTAAGTCGAAAGTCTATCCCTTGTTGTCTAATATCTTTCAGAGCTACAAGAAAGATCATTGTGACCTTTATGAAATGGTTTTACTAGCAAAGATGAAAATTCCTAACTAACCATAAATAGACTTATTCAGTGGAAGAAAGGGGATTCAGATGCAGCAGTGTGACCTTTGGTTGGTCATTAGCTTGTCTGAACCTTACTTTTCCTATCTGAAAAGTAGGCAGAAAAATGTTATTCTAGTCTACATTGAAGAGTTGTTGCAAAGATCAAGTGGTATCTTTGTGCTATCAAATGGTGTCAAATTTTTGTGGTATCAAATGTATATCAATGTGCTTTTTAAACTGTAAAATGCACACAAATATAAAGATTATAACTTTGAGCTGCCAACCCTTAGCTTTGTTCTTTTCTATCAACAAAATGGGAATAGTTCAATTACTTATACCTCCATGGAGATGGTAAGTAATTTAGACAACTAATAGCACAGCAATTTGAGCTCTTCTAAGGTAAAGTTTTTCTTTTGTTTACATTTCGTCTCTAACTTACAAAGGTTGAAATATGTAGAGATAGTATAAAATCTCTTCTATTTTATTATAGTGTATACTCTTATTTGAACTAGTCACATTCTAGAGCAGTGATTCTGAGAGTGCAGCCTCCAGACCAGCAGCATCAGCATCACCTGGGAACTTGGGAGTAATGCAGATTCTCAGGTGCCACACCAGACCTACTGAATCAGCAAGACTTGGGGTGGGACCCAGAGATCCATTTTAACAAGCCCGCAGGTGATCCTGATGCTCACACAAGTCTTAGAGAAAGGCATTTATTTGGGTCTTAATTGAAGGATCTGATAAAGGCTGTCATTTTCCTGGAACAGGGTAATGTCTTCGTTTTTCCAGCATGGATTTGAAACATCTGTGTCCAAACTCGTGCAGCCATTATTGGATTCCTTCATGAACACGTTCTGTTACTGCTTACCCGGCATACAGAAGGTCTGGAATGCCACTCCAGTATACCCATTATGAGGCTGACTTCAGGGTACAAGGAAATTAAAGCTATTTATCAGACTCTTTTCCCCTTAGTGACAGGAGAAAGGAACCTTAGCCTAATAAGGTTTCAAATTGGGTCTATGTATGAAAAACATGAGGCTTGACAAACACAGTTTGAACAGACTTACATTTCTTTTGACTTTTCCCTTTGAAAATGAAAATGAGTCCTTTCGTGGGCAGCACCAAGTTAGTGGAGCTTACTTAAGAAATACTGGAGACAGATTCATCCCAGTTTGTTTCACAACTTAGGTGGCAGAGTGGCACTTTTCCCTGGCCACTTCTTTCCCTCTTCCGCTTCTAGGAGGAAATCCTATGTAGGAGAGGGAAAGGGACTAAGGCTGTCTGGACATAGTGAGCTGACTATGGGAAGAGGAACTTAGTTTTTTAACAAAAGAAAAATTTGTCTGTGTTGTAGAGATATGACTTGGTTTGCTGCCTATGCTTGTAAATAAAGTTTTATTGGGACATAGCCACACTCATTCATTTATGTATTGTCTGTTTTCACGCTACAAAGGCAGAGTTGGGTAGTTGTGTGACAGAGACCATGTAATCTGCAAAGCCTAAAACTTTTTACTATGTAGCCCTTTACAGAATATATTTGTCAAACCCCCTTGCAGAGGTTTCTCCTGAGCTGCTTGAAGGAAACCTAGACGGAACCAGTGGACAGGAAGGACAGTGGGAGGTGAACAGTGTGGTGAATTGCCTAAGGATTCCTGTGGAGTCCAGCAGAAAGGAAACCAGAGAGAGTCTAGATTCCATATTGCCCATTTCAGTTGGGTTCAGTATGAATTTTGAGAAGTTTTTCTATTTAAAATAAATATTTTAAACTTGGGTATATATTTGCAATTGTCTACTACAGTCATACACAGCATAACAATCTTTTGGTCAATGACAGACTGCATGTACAATGGTAGTCCCATTAATGAAGCTGAAAAATTCCCAAGACCTAGTGCTATCATAGCCATCATAACATTGCAGAACAACGTAGCCACTCACATATTTGTGGAGATGCAGGGTAAATAAACCTACTACACTGCCAGCCATATAAAAGTGTAATGCATATAATTATGTACAGTATAGTGATAACAAATGACTGTTGCTACTTTATGTATTTACTATACTTTTTTTTTTTTTTTTCGAGGTGTGTTCTCACTCTGTCACCCAGTCTGGAGTGCAGTGGCACGATCTCGGCTCACTGCAACGTCCACCTTCCAGGCTCAAGTAATCCTCCCACTTCAACCTCCCAGTTAGCTGGGACCAGAAGTGTGCACCACCACACCCAGCTAATTTTTTGTATTTTTGGTAAAGATTGGGTTTCTCCATGTTGCCCAGGCTGTTCTTGAACTCCTGACCTCTGGTGATCTGCCCGCCTCGGCCAGCCAAAGTGCTGGGATTATAGGAGTGAGCCACCATGCCTGGCTTACTATACTTTTTATCATAGTTTTAAAGTGTACTCCTTCTACTTATTAAAAAAAAATTAACTGTAAAACAGCCTTGGGCAGGTCCTTCGGGAGGTATTTCAGAAGAAGGCACTGTTATCACAGTAGATGGAGGCTCCATATGTGTTACTGCCCCTAGAGACCTTCTAGTGGAACAAGATGTGGAGGTGGAAGACAGTGGTATCAGTGATCCTGACGCTGTGTAGCAGTAGGCTAATGTGTGTGTTTGTGTCTTCATTTTTAACAAAATAGTTGAAAAAGGAAAAGAAAGAAAAAATGCTTATTGACTATATCCTAGTTAGGAGAGAAGTAAAAAAAAAGAAAATATTTTCGTACAGCTGTACAATGTGTTTGTGTTTTAAGCTAAGTGTTGTTATGATAGAATCAAGAAGTTTAAAAAACTTAGAGTAAGCTGTTTAATTTATTATTGAAGAAAGGAAAACGTTTTTTATAAATGTAGTGTAGCCTAAGTGTCCAGTGTTTATAAAGTCTATAGTAGTGTACAGTAATGTTCTAGGCCTTCACATGCACTCAGCACTCACTCACTGACTCACCCAGGGCAACTTCCAGTCCTGCATGCCCCTTCATGATAACTGCCCTGTACAGATGTGCCATTTAAAAAGTCTTTTACATTTTTACTGTACATTTTTAATGTTAAGATACACAAATACTTACCACTGTGTTACAATTGTCTACAGTGTTCGGTGTAGTAACATGCTGTCCAGGGCTGTAGCCTAAGAGCAATAGGCCATACCACATAAACATGGATGTGGAGTAGGTTATACTGTCTAGGTTTGTAATAAGTACACTCTTTGATGTTCATGCAATGATAATATCACCGAATGACATATTCCTCAGAACATATCCTCATTGTTAAGTGATGCATGACTGTTATTTCTTCCTGGTGTTGAATATTACAGGCAAAACTACTGAGTGTTTGCCTTATTATTTCCAAGAGTAACTAACATTTGTTTGATACATGCTTTGCACCCATTGTACTATGGAATGTTTCCAACAATTCCATGAGACCAATATTATCATCTTTATTTTATAGATGAGAAAACTGAAGTGCAGAAAGCTTAAATAACACAGTGTTACAGAGCTATTGCTAGAGGCTTGATTTAAATGCAGATTTTGTTTTTATGCCAAAGCCAGCGTTCTAAAGGAGTATTTCTGGATGTTGGTCTCTCCAGCTAGGTTGGGGTGTTTTTCAAACTGCAGGTTGAGAGGTCAGTTTAGTGAGTTGCAACCAGCATAAAAAAATGATTGAACAGAATGAAAAACACCAGAGTGTATCATATGTAGTTTGGGTAAGTAGGTCTTGATATATGAAACTTTTGTTTCAACTATAAAGATATTTACATACCTACATATATAAGCACATTTCTGTTCACTGGGCAACCAATGTAAATGATATTCTTACCGTGTCAAAGTTTGAAAGCCAAGGGAGTGGACAAGGAGGAATGAAGATAAAGGAAAAATAGGAGAGCAAGAGGGAAAAATATGAATGAGTGAGAGAATGAATAACTGTCAAAGGGACAAAGAGACTCAAGGAGAGGGAGAGGAAGTAGAAGAGAGTGCGGAAAGAGAGAGAATGGACAGCTCAGAGAAAGACACAGAGATTCAGAGAGAGTTGAGGGTGGGCAAGAGAAGGAAGACATCGTATGGTTCTGTCTTTCATTCCACTCAGCAAGCACATGCCCCTACTTGATGGCAGAACAGGAGATCTCTCAGGGGATTTTAGTTTTCATACACTTCTCATGCTATGATCATCTTGTCATTCTCAGTGTAAGTAAAATGAAGATTGTTATTAAACATGGCTTCTAGTCATTATAGCAAAAAGATAACTGCGCGTTTATGCTTATCACAACACAATTCACAATTGCAAGGATATGGAACCAACATAACTGCCCGTCACTGACAAGTGGATAAAGAAAATGTGGCATATGTACACCGTGGAATACTACTCAGCCATTAAAAAAGGAATGAAATACTGTCTTTTGCAGCAACTTGGATGGAGCTGGAGACCATTATTCTAAGTGAAGTAACTCAGGAATGGAAAACCGAATACCATATGTTCTCACTTATAAGTGGGAGCTAAGCTATGGGTACACAGAGGCATGCAGAGTGGTATAATGGACTTTGGAGACTCAGAGGGGAGGAGGGTGGGAGGGAGGTAAGGGATAAAAAACTGCATATTGGGTACAGTGTATACTACTCGGGTGAGGGTGCACTAAAATCTCAGACCTTACCACTGCAAAAGTCACCCATGTAACCAAAAACCACTTGTACGCAAAAGGTATTGACGTTCTATATGCATCTACATACGTGTATAGGTATGTTATATATATGTGTGTACATACAGACACGTGCAGGTGTCTTCTTGATATAATGACTAGAAGCCACATTTAATAAAATAGTATATATTATTTCAATCTAAATAAAAAAATAAAAACTATGGCTTCTCCATAACAGTATTCTATCTCATCTGATGCTCAGCTGAAAATCAGTGATCTGAACTGATCTGAAAAAAAAAAAAAAACAAAAACGCTGTGTTGAAATTGCTGAGAGACGGTATGAGATCCCTAGTACACTGCTTTCTAAGGAACTGGCAAAGGTAGTTTTGAACATATGTAATTTTTGTCTTTTGAGCTGGCTAATTTTATTCTACTGTACATCAACCTTTTATGTTTTAGTGCAAAAACATAGATAACAAACACATTTTAACATCTTCTATTTCTAGGGAATTCTAAATCCATTAAGTATTTTACTTTGAAAGGATTCTGAACTCATTTAATGAAAAGCCCATTTTTACAGACATGGAAATTGAGTGAACATTTGTATGAAACTTCCCTGCATACCGATGCTTTCATGAGAATTCTATTACTAAATCTCAGTAGCCACTCTACTAGATTACACTTATGTCAATTTTATCACAGAAATTGGAGATCTGTGAGTTTAAGTCTCTTGGACAAATTTTCATCTAAAAGGTGGAAGAGCTAGATTCCAGCCTTGATTTTCTGACCCCAAATTTCATATTTTTCCCACTAGACAGGAAATAGCAACAATAGATTGAAAAATAATGTGTTATAATTTAGAATACAAATTTTATTTTTAAGTCTGAGTATAGTGCAAAGTCTAAAATGTCTACTGTTTTGTTGCAGTTGAGTATTATAATTTTCTCCTCCCCCGACCCAAGGGTAGTTCTTTGGGTAGTTCTTTATTTCTAGGCCCCCATTAGTAAATAAGAGTTTATATTGTTATGCTTTATTGTGATCCATTCATGGCCTTTCTTCACTGAAGATTGTTAGAAACACCGACTTTATTCTAGTTACTAACAATGTTGCATCAGGTAACTTGGGTAGATGCTTATTGTCATCAGCTTAAGTGGGTATTCTTTTTTAAAATAAGTGCTGAATGTAAGGTTGAGTAAATAGGACCCACCAGAGTGAACTCCATCTCAAAAGCCATCATTACCTGTTAGAAAAGAATTGTGTTTTTCCCAGCTTGCCAGAATGCTGCTGCTGTATATCCTAGTCATCTTGTTTGGTCTTAGCAGTAACATTAAAAAAAAAAAAAAAAAAGAAATATCTAGGAAAAATGCTGCGGTAGTTTTGCTCCAACTACCTACGCTAAAAACTTTATGTGTGTTGTGTAACAGGACTCTTCAGCCAGGACATCTTGTCCTACCTTTGCTCCTTAATTTCCTCATTTTTAATAAGGATTCATGCCTCCAAATGTCAAGATGTTAAAGCGTATTATTTGTTCTTGTTTCATGATTTTTTTCTTACCTTCAAAAGGTAGTTGCTAATGGAAATATTCCTCCTTTTCTCCACTGGTTTTATTTTGCTGAGTGTTTATTACATTCAACCAAATACTTTCAGGAAGCTGAGATTCAGCTCTACATTCCATGGAAGCTTTGTTAGTGCAAGCAAAATATACATTCCTGTGAAAAGATAGGGTATTCTTACCTCATTATAATTTTAATAACTGGTAGTATCTGACTGTTGTTTGTTCGTTATTTCAGAGATCCCAGAAGACCCACTTGTGGCTGAAGAATACTATGCTGATGCATTTGATTCCTATTGTGAAGAGAGTGATGAGGAGGAAGAAGAAATAGTGTTAGCAGGACCAGAGAAAGAAATCAAGAATGAGGGATCCCAGCCTACTTACAGAACAAACCAACAGGTATATGATACTCCCCATCGGAAGCCATGGAACTGTTCAAGGTACTGACTGGACTCTCCCAGAGAGGAAAGGAAGTCTTCTAAGGTGAAGTTGGGGACACGGCGGCCAGGGTTATTATAATAGCTACTTGTGATAGGTCTGGCTTCTCAAGGTCCAGAGGCAGGCAGGGCCCTATAGAATTTGGAGAATCTGATCTGAACCATGTTGATAAGGGAAGAGCTGGAGTACACTGTACTTATTTGGGTGGTTGGGGGATGGCACACACCACATTGCACACTGAGGAGGGATTCATATACAGCTATTGAATTAAAAAATGCAAGTGTCTCTTTAGCAGAGAGAATGGGATTTTTTATATACTTTTCTGTCTGGTAATCATATTTTGGGGTCATGTTCACAAATTAAATGCAAATACAAATTTGTAAAGACTGACTTAGTTTTGGGGATCAGACGTAAAGATCCTGGGCTTAGGGGCTAATCTTCATAGCTACTTTTAGCCTCTGAGGACACATTCTTGCTTAAGTGGTGAGGTCTCTCTGAGTATATGCCCTATGCCCTTGTAGTAGATCTCTTTGACTGTAGTAAGATTAAGCTTTATATGAGCTATAGGCCAAGAAACACCCCTGACATGTGCTTTCTATGTTGGATGTCTGCAAGAGAAAAAAAGCAAGAGGCATATGAAGATAAACGGGAGAGCTTCAGGCAATGTATGCATCCATACCTCATTTTCTTCTTACCTTCCAATCCTAAACTTCTATGAGTTACAAAAGCTTTTGTTAACTGAGAACCATGCAGTTACTAAAATAAAAGTCTACCAAAGGACACCTAACTGAGCGAAAACTCAGCTAGAGTAGATGATTTCTGGAGTGAAGATGGTTCACTCCAAAAATCCATTCAACCATTTTTAATAAAGATCATGCAATATATCCTAATATTCAATCCATTCAGCCTCTTAAATCCATTCAACCATTTTAATAAAGATTATGCATCGTAATATTCAATAAATAAAAGCAGTAAGAAGTGCTCTCGAATTTGCTATTAGGAGAGAGAGGCAAGGAGAAGGGAACTAGTAGGGTACAGGTATGGGGCCAAGCAGAAAGAGGGATGAGATAAAGAGGAGGAACAGATAAAGAGAAAGGATTAGAGAGAGGTAATTTAGGAGACAAATAAGGGAGAAACAAATACATTTTGAGAAAAATACAGCTAAAGGGGGGATTCAGAATGCCAAAATAAAAACTTTGCTTATACGATTTCCCCATTTTTTTCCAACGGAATCTGGAAAACAGCAGCACCTCCTACCACAAATCAAAAATATAATTTCTACTACCTTCTGAGCCACTGTCATGAACAACTGTAACGGATATTATTGCAACGTAACAAAGCCTTCATTCTGCGCCTATGGTTGCAAAACACACGATAGGCAAAATACATCCAGTGCCCAATTTTTGGTCAAAGCATCAAGTGGTAAAATTTTAGCTACTAATATTATCACTTAGAAATGTTTTTTAAGAAAATATAACAGATTCAGAACCACGTGAATAAAATACTATATGGCAAACAGCTCCTAGGTCAGAAATATAATTTTGCCAGTCTCAGAATATCCATCTTTGGCAGTTAGAATATAAGGTTGGAAATCAGATTGCTTGCATCTGAATCTATCCTTTATAACTTGTGATTTCCATGACCTTGTTCAAATTACTAGACTTCTCTGTGCCTCAGTTTTCTAATCTGTAAAGTGAAAAAATAATGTTTTCTACCTCATAGAGTGGTTCTGAGGATTAAATGAAGTAATCAATATAAAGTACTTAGAATAATGCTCAGAACTTAATAAAATACTTAATGAAATATTAGCTATTATTATTGTGAAGTTACCTAGTCACGGTATCTAGTACCTCTTTATGATACTGCCAAAACTCCTTAATGTTAAAGTGAGATTTTCTAACTTGCTTTTATTTTTATTTATTTATTTATTTATTTATTTATTTATTATTATTATACTTTAAGTTCTAGGGTACATGTGCATAACGTGCAGGTTTGTTACATATGTATACTTGTGCCATGTTGGTGTGCTGCACCCAACTCGTCAGCACCCATCAACTCGTCATTTACATCAGGTATAACTCCCAATGCAATCCCCCCCCCCCCCCCCCCATGATAGGCCCTGGTGTGTGATGTTCCCCTTCTCGAGTCCAAGTGATCTCATTGTTCAGTTCCCACCTATGAGTGAGAACATGCAGTGTTTGGTTTTCTGTTCTTGTGATAGTTTGCTAAGAATGATGGTTTCCAGCTGCATCCATGTCCCTACAAAGGACACAAACTCATCCTTTTTTATGGCTGCATAGTATTCCATGGTGTATATGTGCCACATTTTCTTAATCCAGTCAGTCACTGATGGACATTTGGGTTGATTCCAAGTCTTTGCTATTGTGAATAGTGCCGCAATAAACATACGTGTGCATGTGTCTTTATAGCAGCATGATTTATAATCCTTTGGGTATATACCCAGTAATGGGATGGCTGGGTCATATGGCACATCTAGTTCTAGATCTTTGAGGAATCGCCATACTGTTTTCCATAATGGTTGAACTAGTTTACAATCCCACCAACAGTGTAAAAGTGTTCCTATTTCTCCACATCCTCTCCAGCACCTGTTGTTTCCTGACTTTTTAATGATCGCCATTCTAACTGGTATGAGATGGTATCTCCTTGTGGTTTTGATTTGCATTTCTCTGATGGCCAGTGATGATGAGCATTTTTTCATGTGTCTGTTGGCTGTATGAATGTCTTCTTTTGAGAAATGTCTGTTCATATCCTTTGCCCACTTTTTGATGGGGTTGTTTGTTTTTTTCTTGTAAATTAGTTTGAGTTCTTTGTAGGTTCTGGATATTAGCCCTTTGTCAGATGAGTAGATTGCAAAAATGTTCTCCCATTCTGTAGGTTGCCTGTTCACTCTGATGGTAGTTTCTTTTGCTGTGCAGAAGCTCTTTAGTTTAATTAGATCCCATTTGTCAATTTTGGCTTTTGCTGCTGTTGCTTTTGGTGTTTTAGACATGAAGTCTTTGCCCATGCCTATGTCCTGAATGGTACTACCTAGGTTTTCGTCTAGGATTTTTATGGTATTAGGTCTAACATTTAAGTCTCTAATCAAAGAGAATAAAATACCTAGGAATCCAACTTACAAGGGATGTAAAGGACCTCTTCAAGGAGAACTACCAACCACTGCTCAGTGAAATAAAAGAGGACACAAACAAATGGAAGAACATACCATGCTCATGGATAGGAAGAATCAATATCGTGAAAATGGCCATACTGCCCAAGGTAATTTATAGATTCAATGCCGTCCCCATCAAGCTACCAATGAGTTTCTTCACAGAATTGGAAAAAACTGCTTTAAAGTTCATATGGAACCAAAAAAGAGCCCACATCTCCAAGACAATCCTAAGTCAAAAGAACAAAGCTGGAGGCATCACGCTACCTGACTTCAAACTATACTACAAGGCTACAGTAACCAAAACAGCATGGTACTGGTACCAAAACAGAGATTTAGACCAATGGAACAGAACAGAGTCCTCAGAAATAATACCACACATCTACAGCCATCTGATCTTTGACAAACCTGAGAGAAACAAGAAATGGGGAAAGGATTCCCTATTTAATAAATGGTGCTGGGAAAATTGGCTAGCCATAAGTAGAAAGCTGAAACTGGATCCTTTCCTTACTCTTTATATGAAAATTAATTCTAACTTGCTTTTAAATATTTTTTTAAAATTCTTTCTTATTAGTCTTAAGGCAGATGATAAATATAAGGGCAGCAGTTTTGTTTTCTGGGTTGTGTATGTATCACATGTTACATGACAGATTATGATTGATTTTAAGTAATCTATTGGGACACAATGCTAAGGCCTCTGACATGGTTTGGCTGTGTTCCCACCCAAATCTCACCTTGAATTGTAGCTCCCATAATTCCCATGTGTTGTGGGAGGGACATAGTGGGAGATAATTGAATCATGGGGTAGTTTCCCCTATACTGTTCTCATGGTGGTGAATAAGTCTCACGAGATCTGATGATTTTATAAGGGGTTTCCTCTTTTGTTTCACTCTCATTCTCTCTTGTCTGCTGCCAGTTAAGACATGGCTTTCACCTTCCACCGTGATTGTGAGGCCTTTCCAGCCATGTGGAACTGTGAGTCCATTAAACCTCTTTTTCTTTATAAATTACCCAGCCTCAGGTATGTCATTATTAGCAGTGTGAGAACAGACTAAATACAGTCTCTCACATACATGATGGTATTTTGACTGACAAACGCTGTTGGGTAGTTATCTTATTCCTATTTTCTAATTGAGGAAACGGAGTTTCTGAGAGAGATGTAGCCTTCCTGTGGTCACGTAGCTTGGCAAGGATCAGACCCATGCCTCAGGCCCACATCAGTCACATTCTCAAGTCAATGTTTTTGCTACTATAGAATATTTATTGACCTAGAATGGACTTGGCATAAGGGAAACAGAAGTGTTGCCAAGTCCATTCTAGGTCAATATATATTCTACAGTAGCAAAAACAATACACAATAATGTGTATAGAGTAGCAAAAAATAATTTGTATAGAGTAGCAAAAACATTTACACGATAGAGTAATTTGTATTAGAGGCAGGTAATTACAACCCCATTTATTTTCTTCCAGTAATTCAATATAGTTTCTCCTTCCCCAAAGGTGATGAGTATGGACTCTTCCCTTTCAGGTTGTTTTCATTAGCAACATACAAATTACACTACAGAACTCAGTCATGGTCAACTTTGTGAATTGAGAGAGACCTACTGCCATCTCTCAGATTGGCCTCTTCTCCCCTTTCTCTGGTCTTGCCCTGGACCTCTGAGTGTGCCAGGGTCTGCTTAGGTGGTTATCACACCAATGCCTTCTATGTGTGTCAGCAGATCAAAGTTGATTCCCCTTCCTTTAGATGGAGCCAAAGTCACATAGTTATTTTGATGAAAGAAGTGCTTTCAAAAAGAAACACAGCCATGGACTTCATTGAGATTGATTGCTGAGTTCTTTGTGCCACCCATGGCAATCTTTTCAGCAGCAGTGTCTCCAAAGCAGTTTTATTAAGCACCTAATTGCTGCTGATTGCCAGCTGTTTCTCTGCTGTGATAAGCACAGCATCAATAAAACCTCTTTCACAAGCCATTATCATATTGTTGATGGCACCTCTGCCAAGTCTGTGGTCACTGAATTGGAACCAGCATCTTAGATCTCAGGAGAATTGAGTTTATAGCTGTCATCATAACAGGGTTCCCCGCAATATTTGTGCGACCTGTCACTAAAAAGTGTTTTATGCGCTCTAGTGGACATGGCTTAGGGCTGCAGGCTGACAAGTGTTTTCACAGACTCTTCTGTCTTTCCCTTGCTGCCTTGACTATCATTTTTCTCTCCAAGACTAATAAATGGCTCAGATGCATCCAGTAATACACATACTATGTGGGCAATAACGACTTGACACAAAACGTCCTCAGAAGGGCTTTGTTTAATGAATGTGGCTCTCACTGAGACTTGTTTTAAGAAGGCTCTTCAGGACTATAGTGTTTGTTCTTCCTAAGATGAAAGGTGGTGGACGTCCACTATTCCAGTTGATTCTGAAGTTCTCAATGCTTTTTCCCCAAATCATTAAGAGGTTTTGAAATTCTCACTGCACAGTGAAGCATTAGGAAAAAGAATTGATTTTCTGCTTGGAACGTTGTCCCAGGGGCAGAGAACTGGATATGCGATAGGCAAGGGCTGAGATTCTGCTGAGGACCCTTGGATCTGATTGTCATGATGGTAGGTGCCTCCAAGAGTTTCTGCTGTTAGTCGAGTCATTAATCAGATCATAGTAATGATAACAGTAACAGCTGGTATTTCCAGAACCTTCATTCTATGCTCAGTACTTTGCATGCTGTGTCAGTTTAGGTTCTCCAGGAAGCAGGTGATGAGACAGAATTAGAAATAAAAAGGAAATTCCTATCAAGTAGGTGGGAGGAGTCTTAAACCATACTGATATATTTGAGGGGAAGGAAGGAAGGAAGGAAGGTAGGTTGGCTGGATGAGAACCTCAGGCTGCAGCGCAATTCCTATAAAGCCTTGGCAGGCAGGCTGGCAGGCAGGAAGGAAGGTAAGGAAGGAGGGAGGGAGGGAGAGAGAGAGGGAGCAATTGGATAAGAGCCTCGGGCTGCACTGCAATTCTGAAAAAGACTTGGCCCGGCCAAGAGGGAGCGCAAGGTCTGTTGCTGGAGTCCAGCACTGGGAAAGAATGGCCTGGCCCTAACTTCCCCATAGTGCTTACATTGCCTGGGAGCTGCCTGGGAAGAGCAGGACCTCAGCCTGGACCCTGCATTGGATTCTGAAGGTGTTGTAGCCAAGGGCTGTTAGATCACTAGGCTCCTTGCAGCAGGGTCTCTCTTGAAGGGACTTTAAGTGGCATATCTCATGGCTGTCACAGGTGTATTATTTCATTTAATTCTCGCAA
This sequence comes from Papio anubis, assembly GCF_008728515.1. NCBI lineage: Eukaryota > Metazoa > Chordata > Mammalia > Primates > Cercopithecidae > Papio > Papio anubis. Next base: position 160,290,812 of record NC_044977.1, on the reverse strand, counting down.
CAACTCTGATGTGTATATTCTAGATGAACTGCATCAAACTAGAATTTAATTGGCTGGAATTCAAATAAGGGAGAAGGCAGAGGTAAAGGAGAAGGTGAAGGTGGGAGAGAGGAAGGGATCGTTAGTTAGGGATTTCATATGACTCTGCTGAATGCTCCAGAGTGAAAATGAGCTGAGAGATGTGAGCCCTGTCCCTCTCCTGCATCTCAGTTCCCGTGTCTCTCAGACTGTAAAAGCCTCCTGTTGCTTTGGATTGTTGTTGTAGACTTCCAGTATTTAAGATACAATTTTTCACACAATCTAGTCCCTAAGTGCAAATCAGCTGTTTCATTTGCTCAGAAAAGAAATAGCAGTGGAGGCTATTTCAAGTGCTGACTTTAAAACCTAGGTCCCTTGAAAGATAAGACTGTTTGTGATGTGACATCCTAACTTCACACAAGAGGAAACTGAGGCATAAGGAAATGAAGTTACATCTGCAAGCCCACACAGCTAGTAAGTAGCAGAACTGGACTATATGACTTTATTTTTAGCCTCTGCTCTATACAGTCTTTCCTCTGCACAACAGTTACAATCCCTTCTCCTCCACTGATGATAGAGTAAATGCATTAGGTGCAAGGGAATAGCTGCAGGGCCATTGCATTATCTGGTACTCTGGCAAGACCTTTTTACTAAACAGAATGACTGTGCTATGTACAAGGCAAAATTTAAACCAGTTCCAGGAAGAGTGCTGAGTTATGAAAAGTAAAACAAAAAAGACCCAACATCTCTCATCTGTTACAGGATACAGATTTACCTCCTCCTACTATGTCCTTTTCTTTTTTCTTTTTTCTTTTTTTTTTCTGAGATGGAATATCGCTCTGTCGCCCAGGCTGGAGTGCAGTGGGGCGATCTCAGCTCACTGCAAACTCCACCTCCTGGGTTCACGCCATTCTCCTGCCTCAGCCTCCCAAGTAGCTGGGACTACAGGCACCCGCCACCACACCCGGCTAATTTTTTTTATTTTCGGTAGAGATGGGGTTTCACCGTGTTAGCCAGGATGGTCTCGATCTCCTGACCTCGTGATCTACCCGCCTCGGCCTCCCAAAGTGCTGGGATTACAGGCGTGGGCCACCATGCCCGGCCTATGTCCTTTTCTTTTTTAAAAGAAGTTGCCAGAACTGTTGAGTCCCAATAGTGGGACTTATTTGCCTGTTATATTTACATGATCTGACCTAATTAATTTACCTTCACACTAGGGAAGAAATGCTTTTTGTCTTAAATCGACCTTAGAGGTCATCAGTTCTAAAAAGCAGACTCCCAGCTGTTTCAGATTGTCGATCGTTTTTCCACTAGCATTCTGCTGGCCTGTGTCCCAGGCTGTAAAGCAATCAGCCTTGCCAAAGTGTTAGTGGATACTCCCAGTTTGGTGTGTCATTCCTTCTAGGTGATGGGCCTTCTGTAGACTGTGTGTTGCTCAAAGGAGAGACTTTGAGGTGACAATTTCCATCCCTACCCCCATCCCAGCCTTCATTTCCATCATGATTCTTCCCCCTTCTCTCTCTCCCATTTCTTGTCCGGATCAAAGCACAGCTCATTGCTAGTCATATTGGGACCAGCCAAACCTTGCTGTGGGATACAGCACAGTGGCCTTTTTTTTTTTTTTTCAATTGTATCACTTACTTCTCTTAACAATTTGATATACTGTTCTTTTTTCTTTCTTCTGACCTTTATTTTAGGTTCAGGGGGTACATGTGTGAGTTTGCGGGCTTTGTAGGAGACCTTAGACATTAAGTCTTTAAAAGTAGGTCCATTATAGGGTTTAGGATCGCACCTACATTTTTCACCCCAATACCAAAGCATGGAGAAAAAGGAGAAAGGCAATAGGGTGAATAAAGGGCAAAGCAAAACTGAGCAGGAATGCAAAGCATCTGAGTATTCCCTTCAGTGTGAAGATGGTGAGGTCACCAGCCCCACGGTCTCCCTTGTTGGTGGCTGCTCAGAGGTCCACAGGTCAATGGGCAAATAAAGGGACAGTGACCTTCACTGTGAGATGCCCTGTGCTCTGCTGTGCTGCTCCTGGAACTTTGGGGTGAGAGTGGTGAGACACAGCTGATAAGACTAGTTGTAATGGACCCTGTAGTGCTTTTCTCTCCAACAATCTTCTCCCTCCACTACCCTACATTAACCCCTATTTTCCTAGCTATCATCAGAGCTGAGGTGCCCTGACCACATGGTACACAGAAAGCCTGCAAAAAATATGAAAACCATCCTAAACAGTGTTGGCAAACAGAAAAATACAAGTCCCATCCAACCGTTTTGTGATCAGAAATTTAATTTTCTGAATATTTCATTCACCTAGACAGGAGAGTAAATACCATTTAATGGTGTCCAACCTGGGAGGAAAGGGTTGCGACACATGGGGGCCATTGTTGGGGGTGCATTGTTCCTACATAACCTGGTAATCTGGAGGCACAGGGGTCTATGTCATCCCTGGGAAAACACCAGTCATAATAAGAGAGAGCCGCCTTGCAGCATCCAGGTATTGTGCCAAGTCCTTTACATGCCTTATCCCATTCATACTCACAGCACTTAATGGAATTAACATCTCTCACCCATTTACAAATGAGAAGACTGTGAAACAGACAGAATAACTAATTTGACCTAAGTTATCCCATCCAGTGACAGAGCTGGGGTTTAAACCAGCAAATATTCATTGTACCAACATTAGGAATTTGGCGTAAGTATAGAACTTAATGTAGAAGTTGGTAAAGGAGAAGAAAAGGAGATGCTTGGGACCTAAGTGACAGCTCCAAAGTGTGTGAAAATGGACTATGAGCTGATGATTTAAAATCATATTTAAATCACAGGGCTACATTTTTCACTTACTCTGTGGGATTTAAATAAAAATAAAGCTAGAACTAGAGTTAAAAATAGAAATCTGCAATAAAGAACTGTGTATCACAATGACTATCTTTTGGACTGAAAAATTCTTTTGTCTTTTTGTGGCAATAAACCTCCGCTAAATTGCAGGACTTTCTTCTCTAGGCTATCGCATGTATAGAGTGGAAAGAGATTAGGTAGTTAATAAAGAGCAAGTGGAAGGATTGATTAGGGGTAGCTTTTCTTTCACTGTGGGGGAATTCTAGAAATGGATTGTTGCAGAGGGAGTACAGGCCTCACCAGTTCCTGGAAAATCCATTGCCCTGTTTTGGGTAGGTGTTATGTTGCCATTCTGTCAGCCCCACTTCCTTTTTTCGTCTCTTTATCCTTTACATTTCTAAGCCGTAATTCTAAATGTCTTAAGAGTTCTGTCATTGGATACCTAAGAATGTCTTTGAAACCCGAAAGCAACCCCACAGGCATTGACTTGCCGAGAACCTGGGCATTAATAAGAGACAGCTGCAGTTAGAAGGTTTTAATAATGCAGAGTAAACAAGGCATTAGCTGTGAAATGTGGACACATTGACAGTCACGTTTCAGCAATTCAGAATTCAGTGAAAGAGGCTTTCAGTCGTATGGGAGCTTTGGGGGCTTGTTGGCAGTTTGAGTTTTGCAGATGTGGCTCTGTGTTCCTATCACTGCACATACTTTAAGGCAGAAGGCCACCATCAGTAGTGAGATGGGAGTTGTGATATCAGCTTCCTGATTTCAGGGAAGCCCTCACAAAGGTGCCATCAGCTCTGTTCTATGGCTTTATGCTAAACGGCATCTTCTGCCTTCCTATGAATTATGAATGCATATAAGCAAGGACTTGGCTTCTAATGAGATCAAGCTGAGATGTGAAAGGTACATCTGAGTGTGAAGAAGATGGATAAGGTCACCTTGGTGTTTTGGTTTCAGTAACTTAGTAATATTTTTCAGGGCTGTTCTGGACATCGTTTGTGGGAGAGTAGATAATAGTTTAGAAATGTAACTTGCAGGAAAAAAAAAGTAGGTGGGGCTGGGTATACTGGCTAACTCCTGTAATCCTAGCACTTTGGGAGGCTGAGGTGGGAGGATTGCTTGAGCTCAGGTGTTTGAGAGCAGCTTGGGCAACATAGTGAGACTTAATCTCTACAAAAAAAATTAAAAATACCTGGGCATGGTGGCATGGTGGCACCAAGCTACTTGGGTGGCTGAGGCTGGAACATCACTTGAGCCCAAGAGGTCGAGGCTACAGTGAGCCATGATTAAGCCACTGTACTCCAGCCTGGGCAACAGATAAGACCCTGTCTTAAAAAAACACCTTTAAAAACACAACACAGGGCCAGGCGCTGTGGCTCAAGCCTGTAATCCCAGCACTTTGGGAGGCCGAGACGGGCGGATTACGAGGTCAGGAGGTCAAGACCATCCTGGCGAACACAGTGAAACCCCGTCTCTACTAAAAAATACCAAAAAAAATCTAGCAGGGCGAGGTGGCAGGCGCCTGTAGTCCCAGCTACTTGGGAGGCTGAGGCAGGAGAATGGGGTAAACCTGGGAGGCGGAGCTTGCCGTGAGCTGAGATCCGGCCACTGCACTCCAGCCTGGGCGACAGAGCGAGACTCCGTCTCAAAAAAAAAAAAAAACACACACACACACAACATAGATGAGTTACTTTCTGGGTCATTCATTTATGCATCACATATGTGAATGGTCTAAGCACTGGGTATACGGTAATGAACACAATAGACATAGTTCCACCTTCATGGGATCTCACTCAGCCTTACATATTTATGTAGTATTTATTGATTGACAGCTCCCAAATGTGTGCCTTCTATTCTTCAGTTCTGTTTTCACAGAACTCTAGACTCACATATCCAGTCTGAAATAAGCGTGTACAAAAGAACTCTAGATTCACATATCCGGTCTTGCCTGGGAGTAGGGTTAGGAGTCTCTAATGGACATCCTGAAATAAGCATGTACTAAAGTTAAGCCCCTCATATACTCTACCCTCAGTCCAAATTAGCTTCTCCTGAGCCAACCTTGACTGACATCCTTTCACTCACATTCATATCGAATCCATAAGCAAAACCTGTTGGCTTGACCTTTAAAGTATACCTGGAATTTGACCTCTACTTACTACCTGCATTCCTACTGCCAAAGCCATCATCACCTCCTTGTCATAGCTTCTAACTGGTCTCCTACGAACCCTCCCATCTCATTCAAAGCAAATAAAGGCTTTTCAGTACTTCATCATCATCACCTCACTAAGCCCTCTCTTCCCTCAACACAAGAACTGCCCTCACTCACTCCACCCCTGTGGCTTCTTTCCAGGTTCTGGAACACACCAAGCATGTCCCTGCCTTTGGAAGTCTTGAATTCTCTTCCTGCTAGATACACAAATGATTTGCTCCCTCCCTGTCTTCAAGTCTCTGTTTATATGTCATCTTATCAGGGAGGACTCTGACCACCTTGTATGAAATAGCATTCATGGGACTGAGAATCCCCTCTTTCCTCCCCTACTTTATTTTCTTCCATAGTCTTTATTGCCAACTGAGTTGCCACTATTTTCTTGCTTATTCATTTATGGCCTGTCTCACTCTACTAGAATGAAAGCCAGTAGAGCAGATATTCTATTTTTTTTTCCACTGCTATATTCCCAGCACCTTGAACAGTGTTTATCATAGAACAAATACTTAGTAGATACTGTGGAATACATGAATGAATGGATGCAGTGTACAGTCTATTGGTATAGGTAGCCTATTAGCCAGGACACAAAGAAATAAGAGCAACTAGAAAATGAAGAAGCTGAAGTGGTAAAGGAATGGGCATTTGGTTAAGGGAAGACCTACTAGTAACAGAAGTCAAGGAGAGTTTCTAGAAGATGACTTTTCAGCCATGACCTGGAGGATGGAAAGGAGCCAGTCCTCGATGGGACAAAGGGGAATTGGGAGAAGAGTGCTTCACCGAGAGGGAACAGAGAGTGTGGGAGAGCTACAGGTCGTGAAAACACTGGGCACGTTCCAGAAACTGCATAGTGAGCAAAAAGATCATATGAGGTTGGAAAAGTCAGACCAGTTACAGCTATGCATGAAGAACTTGTAAGGAGGGTGAATTTTACTTCAGTCAAAGGCCAGTGCAGTGAAGGGTAACATAAACACTCTTACGATGAGTCTGTGGTGATAGAAATCAGAACAGTGCCTGTGGAGAATGGGGATTGGCTGGAAGGAGGAAACTGTTGGGGATGACAGAAATATTCTTTACCTTGCTTCAGGTGTTGTATACACAAGTGTATACATTTTTGAAAACACAGAATTTTACCCTTAAGATCTTGCATTTAATCATGTGCAAATTTTGTCTCAATAAAAATAATGCATCATTAATAATGACATCAAAAGAAGAAAAACTACAAAAAAACTACAACAGAGTTGCAATATTCATGTACATAGATGAGCTCTATAGGTCCTCAGCCTGCATTGTGGCTGCTTGTGGCCAGTGCATGGCCACAGCTTCAAGAAGGTGTGAGTATACTCAAATGAAGTCTTCCAGGAAAAAAACAAAAAAACAAAAAACATGGGTCCAGAGTGACTCTGGGTGAGGAGGGAAGAGGGTTTTGCATGATTTGGTGGGATTTACATCTCTGTGGGATGACTCTGAGAGGAGAGGTGACCAAGAGGTGAAAGAAATCAGCCCCTCTACGCCTTCGCGTCTGTTGACATAAGGTTGAGTGAGGACGTGCCTGAGGCCTGAGCAAGATGAAGCTGGCTGAGCACTTCTCCATAGCGGGGGCTGTGATAGAAGGTTATGCATACTCTACTCTGTACGTACATTTATAGGTCTACGCTAGCTTGGGATTGCTTGGCAGATGGAGGACATGGTGTAGGGGCTGGCAGCACAGCATGAAAGCGTGCATGCATCCATTCTCACTCACTCAGAGCAGCTTTCAGCCGCTGGAAACAGAAAACACTTCTGTAGCTCTGAACCTGTCTATGCGTGTGTTGATATGTGCCACGCCTTCTCTAGATATGCCTTCGGGAGTCAGTATAGCCTACCAGCCAGGAGAGTGCTGAGGGTGCTAGATGTAGACAGATGGCTGAGTTTTCACACCTTCAAGGTGAAGGAACCGTGAGCAAAAGAATAACCTTTTGGGAGACTCTCAAGGACATCTAAAGATAGATATGCCATCTCCAAGGGACTGCTGGTGCTCAAACTGAACTCTCATCCCAAACTAAGTTCTTGTGGCAGCTAGGTAGCTTTCATTCATTCATTTATACAGTCACAATTCACTTGCTACCAAGCAATATACATAATATTAAATACAGTTATGATTTTACACATATCATTCCCTTAGTTATCCATTCAGCTCCAATGAGAACTGTGTAAATGGTTTTCACTTACCTAACTTTCAAACAGAACCCTCTGTCGTTGGTTTATCATTTCCAACTCTTTACGTTTCAAATTTACTCAATATTTTTCTTAACCAAATCATTTATTTATTGTTTTTAGTCAATGTAAATTTGTTTTTCCCTTTAACTCATTTAGCGAGAGCAAGTTCACTGTGGATAGTGGAGGAGGGAAGAATATGGCATCTTATCTCTTTAAGCCTTGCTTTCCTCTGGCTCCTTTCTCAGAATCTTTATCCACATAAAGGCTAACTGTTCTTAGACTTGGGAAAAATAAACCTTTTAGAACTAGGCTTCTCCCATGAGTAGGTTTTTATTGGTTTGTTCCCTAATAGGTGTGGCAAAACCTCTTTCCTACCTTTCTGCACCTTTTTCACTGGAGTTGGCTGCAGCTTGGACAATACACCACGACCAGAGTCTCTTGGATAAGTGATTGTCAGCAATAGCTTGAGAAACAAACTGTGTCAGAAAATGATTATTTTTCCCCAAATGGTAGGCTTAGGCTTCATCTCTCTTCCTTGTCTTTGTATACATTTGACACACAATTGGTTTTGTTGTTGTTGTTGTTGTTAGAAACAGGGTTTTATTTTGAAAACAGAAAAACCAAACAATATTTTTAAAATACAACCTATTGATGTCATCATATTTGGCTTGGAATACATAAGAATGCAGTGACTGAAATGTCTGTTCTAAAAACATAAACTTTTTTTCATATCAGTATCAACCCTCTTTAATTTAATAAATGTTTCCTGAATGAAATACAACTGGATAATGAAGTGACACAGTTTTTTTCTTGTGAATGGTATCTTTCATTATGACTAGCTCTAAGGTGAGGCGATAATCTGGATTATTTTGTCAAACAACTGCCTGATAACTAAATGAAGATCTACGTGGTGTGATTTGTACAATCCTGTGAAGACCCCATCCGACTTCCTCCTTTGAGATTGCCTACTTGCTGCTGCCTAAACTTTTGCTGTTAGAAATTAACTCCTCTGATATGAGGTTATATGCCTTATGAAACACAAATATCCTGAGAGAGATAACACATGAACTTTATCAAGCATTTTGACTTTAAGGGATCTGTCATATCTATTCTTGACAGAGAGCATATTTTAATAGATAGGAGGATGAAAATAAATATGAAGGCATATATTAGCTCCTTGTGGAGAAAATGTACTTGTTGGGATGTGTATGAGTGTAGAGAAAAGAATAAGAACAGAGAAAGAGGAAGGTTTCTAAATTGTCATATTCCTTGACCCAATAATTCTGTTTCTGATTGGCCAACCTAAAGAAATAACAATAAACATGAAACAAAGATGTATGTGTAATGATCAACATTGCAGTATTATTTACAACAAAATAAAATGAAAGCAATCTAGATGTCCAATGATAAGGCTATGGATAAATACATATAATATGCCTTTAGGGTGCAGTGGTCCAGCCATTAAAATTATGCTTCTGAAGAATTTTTAAGAGCATTGGATAAAAGTTCAAACAATATTGTACATTTTCTGTTTGGAAACAGAAAAACCAAACAATGTTTTTAAAATGCAATCTATTGATGTCATCATATTTGGCTTGGAATACCTGAGAATGCAGTGACTGAAATGTCTGTTCTAAAAACATAAACTTTTTTTTATATCAATACTAACCCCCTTTAATTTAATAAATTTAATATTCCAAACAATATTGTACAATAGTACATTGTACTGTTTTATGTGTATCTTATGTATAGACACATATGCCATACATATGTAGTATAATCTCAAATATCTAAAAGATAGGCATGCATATAGCATACATATATAGTATGATCTGAAATATCTAAGAGATAGATGTATATAGAAAAGACCGACTATATATGTTTATGTGTGTGTGTGTGTATTAATAGCAGTGGGATTTAGGGTATTTATTGTCTTTGATAATTTTGTATATTTTCCAGATGAAAAATAAATGGGCATTGTTAGAGAAAACATTATTTTCAATATTTATATATTGACATTGTCTTAAAAGGGAGATTCCTTCAGATATGATAGTTTTTTTTGTGTGGCTACTAGGTAGGCATTGATAGTTATCATGTACTTCACGGATTTGACTGTACCTTTTGAGAACAGCTACCATAAAAGCAATGTCCAATCCATTAGTGAAATGACTGCATAGGTTTCTGAAAAAAATGTGGGCATTGGACTAAATTTGAATCTATGGGACAGTTTTTCAGAATTGAATTTTACAAGATGTTCCTCGTGCCTCTAAGGCATATTCTTATAATGGAGGGGTTTATGGCTATGGGGGAAGGAGACTTAAAGAACATTGAAGTTCATCAACAAAGAAGCCGTTATTTTCACAGCATTTGAAAATCTGGCTTCCCAACATTTGGCTGAGACAACTGAAGGCTGGTGACACTGTGATTTGGCATCTAGCAAGATGTAGTTACTCTCTCAGGCCATTTAGCTCCAGTAAATTTTAATTTAAATTATGAAACAGTGAAGAAATGCAAAAGTTCCAATCAGCAGCATAATTCTCAATCACACGGGCCATCATATGCTCCTGAAAGATGTTTTCTTTGACTGAATCTTTGCCATGAGCAGCGAATTTTTGTATTCTTAGTAAGGACAGGGTTTCACCATGTTGGCCAGTCTGGTCTTGAACTCCTGACCTCAGGTAATCTGCCTACCTTGGACTCCCAAAGTGCTGGGATTACAGGTGTGAGCCACCGTGCCCAGCCATAAATTCTTAATTTTCCTTAGCATAACCACAAACCTGAAAATAATTAACACTTTTCCTAGATCATTAGGATACTGTTTTGGGTTATTTCAAGCCTGCTGGGTGAAGGACAGATTTATTTTGTATTGAAGACAATATTTTTAATCAAATACAGTTCTGAGATTTCCCCAACCCTTATGGGGGATGTCTGACTCTTATTGAGGGTTAAGGTAAATGACGAGTGATATTCTTAGATTTAGCACTCCTTGAAGACCATACATTTCCAAAGAAGAGCTAGTTGTTCTCCAAGGAAAAAATGTGTCAGATTTCTGCTGTATTGACTAAATTGTAAATTGAATAAAATATTTCTTTTATTCTGATAGCATTTACTATATTTATAGAATTAATATGTATTTATTATAGATAATTTGGAAAAGACATAAGTACACAAAGGAGACAATAAAGATCACTCATAATTTAACCTTTTAGTCAAAACCACTGCTAACATTTTTTGTGTATGTTTTTGCCATGAGAGACAGAGCAATAAATCTAGAGATTGTTGACAAGTTAATGGGTGCAGCACACCAACATGGAACATGTATACATATGTAACAAACCTGCACGTTGTGCACACGTACCCTGGAACTTAAAGTATAATAAAAAAATTTTTTTAATCTAAAGATTGTTATGGAGAGAGTGATGTAGATATGCATAAAGATATTTTTCTTTTTAAAAATAAGATTGTACTGAAATAATTTTGGAACAAGATTTTTTTTTTTCCTGCTTAAATGGAGTAAGAACATTTTTCCGCTTAAATGGAGTAAGAACATTTTTCCATGTTATTAAGTATCCTTCTACCATACAGGGAAAATAAATCTTTCTCCCTTATTTTGATAGGACAGCGATATTGAAGCGTTGGCCAGGTGTTTGGAAAATGTCCTGGGTTGCACTTCTCTAGGTGAGTAAGTTCCTTTAGACTTCAAAATACATGGGCAGCTACTGATTATCTTGAAATAACTTCGAAGCAATCTTACAGGTGTTTAAGTCTGATATCCTAGTATAACAGATGAAGAAACTGAGGCCAATAGAAGTTGAATGTCTGACCCAAGGGCCAGGAAACTCGAAGAAAAATGGCTTATTATTATTGTAAGTAACTCTTAGTCTCCAAGGATGAAATAATTGAAATCCAGTCGTCCCTTGTGATCAAATGGCAGCCTAGCAGTGCATAATAACAAGTTTTTGCAGTTTCTGGAAAAAGGAATCTCCCTACCTAACTTGTCCTGTAGAAGCAGAGTACATTCAGTTAAGCTGGGAGGACCATCACTCTGAAGGTCAGTCAGTTATTTGAAGAGATTTGGTCTGAAAAACAAAACTAAAACTCGTTTAGCATTGTCAGTCCCAATAAATAGGATTGCTTGTGCTTCATGGATAAAAACCTATTTGTTAGTTTTTTCTTTTTTTTTTTAATCTGAAAAGTTTAACTGTGATACACTCTAGCACTAGATGATCAACTGTGACGCAGAGTATTCTTACTAGATGAAAAGGGCTGAGATATTTTTTTCTTCTAAATTTGATTACAGGTTTTTATTTAAAATATTTAAACGGTAAACCAAAAGCAATCTATTCAAAGGGAATGGCAGGGTAAAAATAAACAGTTAAGTTTTCAGGTGGGCAAACATTCACTATTTTATTAGGAGCTTTATGCACAATTTATAGCCTTTTTCTGGCTTATTCCACATCTCCATATGGGAAGCCTCAGTCATAACACAGGTCTTTGATTTTCTCACCTGACCATCACCCTGTGATCTGTTTAATTGTATATCAAATACACTTATTTGATACATTTAACATTTAACAAGTACATTTAACATTCAAGCATGACTTAAGACCAGGAAGGCTTTTTCCTCTCTGGACCTCAGATCAGATGACTAATTTTCAAGCTAGGCTCCTTGGAGACCTCCAGGATGAGGGGTTGGGGATACTAAGCAGCATGAGAACAGAAGCTATGTCTGTACTGCTCATCTCTGTTATTCCAGAGTCTAACACTGTGTCTGGTGCAGAAGAGGCTCTTAAAAAATATTTTAAAATATTTATGGTCGAAGGTGGGGGCTCACACCCGTAATCCCAATGTTTTGGGAGGCTGAGATGGGAGGATCACTTGAGGCTAGGAGTTTGAGACCAGTCTGGGCAACATAGCAAGACCCTGTCTCTAAACAAATTTTTTAAAATTCAGCCAGGCATGATAGCCTGCACCTGGAGTCCTAACTCTGTGGGATGCTGAGACTAGGAGAATCCTTGAGCCCAAGAGATTTAGGCTGCAGTGAGTTGTAATTATACCACTGTACTTCGGCCTGGGTGCCAGAGTGAGACCCTATCTCAAAAATATATATTATTGTCATAATTTCTATAAAGTAAAGGGGTGCAGTGCAGTTTTCTTACACGGATATATTGCATAGTGGTAAAGTCTGGGCTTTTGGTGTAATCATCACCTGAATATGGTACATTATACCCATTAAGTAATTTTTTATCCCTTACCTCTCTCCCAACTTCCTACTCTTCTGAGTCTCCAACATCCATTATTCCACACTCTATATCCATATGTACACATTATTTAGCTCCTACTTATAAGTGAGAACATTGGTATTTGACTTTCTGTTTCTGAGTTGTTTCACTTAAGATAATGGCCTCCGGTTCTTTCTATGTTGCTGCAAAATTCAAGATTTTATTCTTTTTTTGTGGTTGAATAGTATTCCATTGTGTGTGTGTGTGTGTGTGTGTGTGTGTGTGTGTACTGTTGTTATCCAATCATCCTTTGATGGACACTTAGGTTGGTTCCATATCTTTGCTGTTGTGAATAGTGCTGCAATAAACATAAAAGTGCAGGTATCTTTTTGATATAATGATCTTTTCCTTTGGGTATATACCCAGTAGTAGGATTGCTAGATTGAATGATAGTTCTTTGAGAAATCTCCATACTATTTTTCATACAGGTTGTACAAATTTATATTCCTACAAAAATACTGTATAAGCTTTCCTTTTTTTCTGTATCCTCATCAACATCTGTTATTATTTGTCTTTTTAGTAATAGCCATTCTGACTGGTGTAAGATGGTATCTTCTTGTGGTTTTAATTTGCATTTATCTGATGATTAGTGATGTTGAACATGTTTTCATATGTTTTTTGGCCATTTGTGTCTTCTTTTGAAAAGGTCTGTTCATGCATATCCTTTGCCCTCTTTTTATTCAAGTTAGTTGGTTTTTTTTTTTTTATGATGGTTGTTCGAGTTCTTCATAAATTCTGGATATTAGTCCCTGCCAGATTCATAGTTTGCAAATATTTTCTCCTATTCTGCAGATTGCCTGTTTATGCTGTTGATTTGTTTCTTTTGCTATGCAGAAACATTTTAGTTTAACTAAGTCCCATTTGTCTATTTTTGGTTTTGTTTCTGGTGCTCTTGTAGTCTTAGTCATGAATTCTTTGCATAGACCAATGTCCAGAAGAGTTTTCTCTAGGTTTTCTTAAAAATCTTTTTTTACTCCAATAGGTTTTTGGGGAACAGTTGGTGTTTGGCCACATGAATAACTTCTTTAATGGCAATTTATGAGATTTTGGTGCACCCATCACCCAACCAGTGAACACTGTACCCAGCGTGTAGTCTTTTATCCCTCACCACCCTCACCCTTTTCCCCAAGTCCCTAAAGTCCAAATGTATCAATCTTATGCCTTTGTGTCCTCATAGCTTAGCTCCCACATGAGTGAGAACATAGGATGTTTGGTTTTCCATTCCTGAACTACTTCACTTACAATAATAGTCTCCAATTCCATCCAGGTTGCTGCAAATGCCATTATTTCATTTCTTTTTATGGCTGAATAGTACTCCATGGTGTGTGTACCACATGTGTATGTGTATCACATTTTCTTTATCCACTCATTGATTGATGGACATTTGGGCTGGTTCCATATTTTCGCAATTGCAAATTGTGCTGCTATAAACAGCATGTGCAAGTGTCTTTTTCATATAATTACTTCTTTTCCTCTAGGTAGATAACCTAGTAATGGGATTGCTGGATCAAATGGAAGATCTACTTTTAGTCCTTTAAGGAATCTTCATACTGCTTTCCGTAGTGGTTGTACTAGTTTACATTCCCATCAACAGAGTAAAAGTGTTCCCTTTTCACTGCATCCATGCCAACATTTATTATTTTCTGATTTTTAAAATTATGGCCATTTTTTGCAGAAGTGAGGTGGTATCACATTATGGTTTTTATTTGCATTTCCCTGATACTTAGTGATGTTGAGCATTTTTTCATATGCTTGTTGGCCATTTGTATATCTTCTTTTGCGAATTGTCTACTTATGTCCTTAGCCCAAATTTTTATGGGTTTTTTTTTTTCTTGCTGATTTGTTTGAGTTCTTTGTAGATTCTGAGTATTAGGGCTTTGTTGGATATATAGATTATGAAGGTTTTCTTCCACTCTGTGGGTTGTCTGTAAACTCTGCTGATTATTTCTTTTACTGTACAGAAGCTTTTTAGCTTAATTAAGTCCCATCTATTTATCTTTGTTTTTGATGCATTTGCTTTAGGGTTCTTGGTAACGAAGTCTTTGGCTAAACCAGTGTCTTACAAGGGTTTTTTCCGATGTTATCTTCCAGAATCTTTATGGTTTCAGGTCTTAGATTTAACTCTTTGAGCCATCTTGAGTTGATTTTTGTATAAGGTGAGAGATGAGGATCCAGTTTCATTCTTCTACATGTGACTTGCCAATTATCCCAGCACCATTTGTTGAATAGGATGTCCTTTTCCTACTTTATGTTTTTGTTTGCTTTGTTGAGTATCAGTTAGCTATAAGTATTTGGCTTTATTTCTGGGTTCTCTATTCTGATCCATTGGTCTTTGTGTCTGTTTTTATACCAGTACCATGCTGTTTTGATGACTATGGCCTTATAGTATAGTTTGAAGTGAGTTAATGTGATGCCTCCAGATTTATTATTTTTGCTTAGTCTTGCTTTGGCTATGCAGGCTCTTTTTTCGTTTCATATGAATTTTAGGATTTCTTTTTCTAGTTCTGTGAAGAATGATGGTGGTATTTGATGGGAATTGCATTGAATTTGTAGACTGCTTTTTGGCAGTATGGTCATTTTCATAATATTGATTCTACCCATCCATGAGCATGGGATGTATCTCCATTTGTTTGTGTCATCTATGATTTCTTTCATTAGTGTTTTGTAGTTTTCCTTGTAGAAATTTTTCACTTACTTGGTTAAATGTATTCCTAGGTTTTTTTTGTTTGTTTGTTTTTGTTTTTGTGGCTATTGTAAATGGAGTTGCCTTCTTGACTTGGTTTTTAGTGTTATTGTTATTGGTGTACAGAAATGCAATAGATTTTGGTATGTTGATTTTGTATCCTGAAATTTTACTTAATTTGTTCATCTAATCTACCAGTTTTTGGAGAAGTCTAGCATTTTCTAGGTATAAGATCATATGATCAGCAAACTGAAATAATTTTACTTTCTTTTTTCCAATTTGGGTGCTATTTATTTTTCTCTTGCCTGGTTGCTCTAGGTAGGACTTCTAGTACTGTGTTGAATAGGAGTAATGAAAGTGGGCATTCTTAACTTGTACCAGGTTTAGGGGAATTACTTTCAACTTTTCCCCACTCAGTATGATGTTGTCTGTAGATGTGTCATATATGGCCTTTATTATTTTGAGGTAGGGTTCTTCTATGCCTCATTTGTAGAAGGTTTTATCATGATAGAATGCTGACTTTTTTCAAATGCTTTTTCTGCATCTATATAGATGATCATATGATTCTTAAACATTTTATGTGGGTACATATTTATGGAGTATATGAGATATTTTAAAATAGGCATACAATACATAGTAATCATATCATGGAAACTGAGGTTTGGGTCTGGAAAAATGCTTGGGGTACTTCCTGGAGCCTTTCTTTCTTACCAGCCTGCCAGTGTTTTTCCAAGTTAGCACCAGGGCTGGGGAGGGACAAGGTGCTCTTACATGGCCTGGATTGCATGATCCCCTAGTGGAAAGCTGGATCATAGAGGAACACTCTCTCTCTGCCTCCCATATTAGGGCTTTACTCACAGTTCTCAGTCAGTTGTTGGCATGAAGGCTGTCTACCCATCCTCTCTTCACTGAGATCTTTCCTTTTCCAGTGAATTCCTCTGTTCTTTCTTGAATAAAAGATTATAGTGGATCTCTGTGCACTATTTTGCTTTTTCCATGTGAAATGTTTAAAAATATTTTTAGGAGAAATTAGATGTAGACCCTGTTCTTTTCTCAGTTTCAACCAAAATTATCTTCACTCTTATCTACTTTATAAATTGAATTTCTATAAAAGATTGTATCTTGAAAAAGATAGATTCCACTGCTAAAAATTGAAATAACACTGATTGAATAGTTAATATCCAAATTCCTTTCTAAACTGGGTGCTTTTTTTTTTCCTTAAAGAAATGAGCATTAGAATCATGGAGTAAAAATACACATTTATCTATGCTTGAAGCCCCACTAACGTGACAAAAAAGGAATAAAGCTGATATAAACCTACAGAAAAAAAGAGAATGTAAGAGGAGATGGAAGCAGATGAGAGCTTTAGTGAACTTGAGAAAGATATAAAGCAGATGGATGAGTGATAACTGATTTAGAAAACAGAGAAAGCTGGCCAGGCGTGGTGGCTCACACCTGTAATCCCAGCACTTTGGGAGGAGCTAGGGTGGATCACGAGGTCTGAGTCAGAGACCATCCTGGCTAACATGGGTAAGAAATCTGTCTACTAAAATACAAAAAAAATTAGTTGGGAGTGGTGGGGTGGGCACCTGTAGTCCAGCTACTTGGGAGGCTGAGGCAGGAGAATGGAGTGGAGCAGGGCCCGAGGAGCTTGCAGTGAGCTGAGATCACACCACAGCACTCCAGCCTGGGCGACAGAGCAAGACTCTGTCTCAAAAAAAAAAAAAAACAACAACAACAGGGAAAGCTGAAAGCTAAGTGCCTGAGATGTATATAGGAAAGAAGGGAGGGTAAGGTGTAGGCTAAGAGAAGCAAGGCAACTGAACCTACAGAATCTCATAAATGCTCGAGATTTGGAGGCCTCAACTACCTCTGAAGGCATGGTATAGGTGAAAATTAAAATGGGAAGGTTGGTTGACAGTGTGCATAAGAAGAAATAGACTCCAGGTGCCTTTCTCTCCACTGGCAAAGCCACAATATTCCTCTCCACAGTCAAGACAGAAGAAAATAGACTCAATTTGGTGGAACATTGAATCAGGAAGGTTCTGGATTTAGGGATACCAAAGGAAAGGGTGATGTGATGTAACAAAGAGATGAATTGAAAGTCTTCATATTAAGTTATGAAATCCCCAGATACCCTTCCTACTTGGCTTCTGAAACACTGGAAGAACAGCATGGACTCCTTCAGGTTCAGAAAAACAGGGACTCTTTAGAAGATATCTCTCTGAAAGCATTTACCAGCCTGAGAATCCTAAGGATGTTAACATTTCCTCAACAAAATGGTGGGAATGAGTCCTACCAGTTGACAATCCCTGAATCTACAGAAAGAGCTTAAACTGACTTTTAATGTTTCACACTTACATGTGAACATGTAACAATGCAGTAGCCAGTATCTGAGGAAATCTAACCAAAAAGAGAAATCAAGACAAAAATATACAAAGAACTCAGGAAACAGACAATATAGGCAAGAAAATAAAAATTCAAAAACTATGTATCCACAAAAGTTTTTTAAAATAAAAAATTAAAGAAGCAATATTAAAATTCTAAAAGATAGCAGAGGATATTATCTCTGTGAAACAAATAATACAGAGAATAAGAAAGAGCTCTGGAAGTTATAATTTTAATAGCAGAAATAAAAAATTCAGTAGAAGGTTTGGAAGATAAAGTGAGGAAATTTACCAGAATATAATTAATAAATGATAAGAAAACAAAGTGATTCATCTAGGTGATTTAGGTACCTAACAAACAGAAATTCCAGGAAAAAGGAACAGAAAATGAAAAAAATTGTCAAATAAATAAGAAAAATATCTAGAGAGAATCAAACAGACCACTTATAAAGTATCAGAGAAAAGAGTGGTGTCTTATTTTTCAACAAATACCTAAAAGCTAGAAGACAATAAAGTTTGAACCTACAATTATTTATCTATCCAAACTATCAGTCAAGTGTGAGAAAGGAAGAAAGACATTTGCAGGAATCCAGTATCAAAAACGAGGTCTGAAAAATATCTACCCCCCATGACTTTTCTTAGGAAGTTCCTAGAGGATATGCTTCATCAAACATAAGAGTCAATCAAGAAAGAGGAAGACATGAACTTCAGGAGATAGGAAATCCAATATAGGAGAGAGGTTAAGGGGATTCCCAGAATGAGAATAAAGAAAGGTCACTGAACAATAGCTGGGCAACAGGCCTGGAAAACAATCCATTTAGACTAGAATGAGTCTGAGAATTCCAAGGGGTGAATAAATATCTCCTAGAGAGGAATGGAACTAATGGATAACCCATTTGGATTTTATCATAATTAGAGGAGTTTTCAGTTCCTTTGGTGAGTGTAAGGATGAATTAGAATGAAGATTAGAAAACTAAACAAAGTAAAAAATCCAGGACAATTATGAACTCCTGGAAAAACAAAAAGTCATTTTTAAAAGAAAATATTAGTAATCTGCACACATTGAGTGCTTAGCTTTGTACAATATTTGCATAGTCATAATTTAAACTTCCAATTATTTTTAAAATGTGATGTAACTATATTAGAAAGATGGAGGAAAGAAAAATATTTGTAAGCATATGTGTGCATATGTGTGTGTATGTGTGTGTGTGTTTGTATAACAGAGAGAGGAAAGAACAAAATTCACATTCCCCATGTATAGTAGGATGTCCATAGATAGTCTAAAACAGAAAAGTTTTAAAAAATGGTTGTATAAACATGTGCTATAGAGAGATAAAGGTAAATACAAAAAAAAAAAAAACAAGTTAAAGAGTTGAATATGGTCAACTTTGGAGACTGGAACTTGAAGGTGAGGCAAGAAGCTGCCTTGTTTTTAACATTAAAAGCTTTGACTTAAGGAAGTACTAGGTACATGAATTCTTAGATTAGAAGTCAATTTTTAAAAAGAAGTAAATGTTGGAAAGCAAAGAGCCCAATTCTGCCCTCCATTACTTTAGTGTGCCTGCTAGTAAGTCTGGATTAAGACTTTTGGACACTTTGATTACTGAGAAGATTATAGTAAACTAAATTTGTAAATTAAAAAGAAGCTAGATTATAAAATAAAAAATACATATACCCTGAAGTTGTAATAGCTTCTTTTCAGATTGTCTGATTGCAAGGTTCTGAATACGTTCATTAAATGTATTTTTCAGTTTTGCTTGTGTTCTGGCTTGCATCCTGCTTGCGTCCTGGCATCTGCTTGTGTCCTGGCATCTACTGGGATGATTTATAGGACATTTCAGTGCTCATTCCATGTAACTGCTAAAGTGCTTGCTGCCCAAAACTGTGCAACACAGGAAGCCCCTTAATCCTTCTACTGCTTCTTATGACTATGATGACCCCTTATTGTGACCTCTTATGTTAACAGAACAGTAGAATGTAATTAATGCTGCTGCTGAAATGGAAGTTCTTTGATTATGACTACAGACATTAAGATGATGGGAGCACATGCTTTTGAAATACCTGTCTGGTGTGGAAACTCATAGCAGGACCCTCATTACACATGAGAACTTTATTGCTTTCAGGACTGCAAGAACTTCCTGTCATTACATAGAAATCATGAAGACAATCCCATCACATTGTCTTATAAGGGTCTAACACTGCCCAGGTAACTGGTGTCTGTTTTGGTCCTATTACATTTTTGGGAGGCCCACTAACTATAATAATAGTTAAAGCTTATTAATCATTGTGGTTGTTAATATACGTCAGAATGTTAACAGGATCCAGGGGCAATTTAAGCTTAAATATGTCAGAGTATAAGCTTTGTCACTTCAAAATGAAACCTCTGTGAATGAACTGGCTTTACTCATGCTCAGTATCTGCCTGGGCACTTTGGTAATGCCCAGGTGCCTGCAGAGCATGTCAAGATAGGTATGTATCTTCTACAGACATCTTCAAGAGCTTCTTCTGTCTCTTAACCAGAGAAGAAAGAAAAACAGACATACACATGTCCTTTCCGGTAATTTCAACCAAGAAATTTTTAACTTTGAAACCCTGAAAATGCTGTGTGTAGTGGTTCGACCCCATTCCTGACCCCGATTTAGTTTGAATTCTGCTTGGAACAGGGAGTGTGATATTTTTCCTTCTTACATCACAGGTGAGTGAACTGAATGAATGAGTTAGCATTTGTGTGGCTTCAGTAGATCCTGAAGATGATCTTTTGCATTTCAAGTTCAGTGTGTCAGTCTCCTTTATAGCATCAAGATTAGATTAAAGCCTTGAGATCAGTGATTTTCACCTTGAGCATGCATCCAGATTACTTAGAGGGCTTAAAATACAGGTTTGGTATGTGTCCAAGAATTTGTATTTCTGACAACTTCCTACATGATGCTGATGCTCTGGGTCCAGACTGTACTTTAAGAACTATGGCTTTATAGTCCTTAAGCCCTGAAAGGATTATTGTACACACTCACTCCAATTTATACTTCAAACAGAACAATACTAAAGTGTAAAATAAAAGTTTTGTTTCCAAAAATTATAGAGAACTTAAAAGCTATAAGCTAAAATGAAATGTTTTCTTCCTAGATTTTTTTTTCCTCTTTTTGTGATCCTGTCCTGTGTGATGGGCTATCTGGCACTGTGTATAAGAGTTACTGAGCTTCCTTAGAAGCTCAGTATCCACATCAGGCATTTAGAGAGGTCTGGAAGGTTCAAGGCATTGTATTAAGAGTTGGATATTGAGACTCATTTGGAATATGGTCCTTGTCATGAGGTGGGCTCCTGGACAGACCAGTGCATAGTTTTGTGAAACTACCAGGGAATACCTACTAGGTGCTTTTTTCATACATGGAAAACAAATTGTCGTACATGAAGGCCCCTCATTTACAAAACTCTAAATTCCCATCAAAATTTCCCATGGGATACAAGAAGCAAGACCAGACATGAACAGGATAGTAAGTGATTCTAGGCAGAATTAGGAGAAAGAAAGAGGGAAGAAATGAAAAGGGAACAGAAAAAAAGGCCAGAATGAGGGCATGGGAAATAGCCAATAATATAGCCAATAGCGATTTTACTGAGGGCAGATACTTTGAAACATGACATTTCAATAGTTGAAATTTGTATCCTCGATTTCTTTTCCTCTTCCTCCTTCCCTACAAATGTTTGTAAAGTTTGTATTATAAGCCAGATGTCACAGAGTGACGAAGAAAACAAGTCCCTGTCTTAATGATTTCCCAGTCTAGTCAGGGAGACAGATCATTGCAGAACACTGTGATGAGTACACCACACACTGTGAACAAGGCAAATGTGTGTTGGGTATGTACTGGAGTACAACCCTAGTGCAATGTACAGTATCCCTGCTACAAAGTATATTAACTTCAATGAAACCATAATATATGCGTATTAAATGAATTAATGATTGGTGAGTTTCTCTTTTAGCTATGTAAACTTGATTACTGGAACTTCTTTCTAGTTAACACCAATATACATAATGTTCTTTGCTATCAGTATGCTAATAAGAGTAATTAATAATATTGTTGTAGGGATTTATTTATATTACAAACTCTTCTCCTTGCCACCTCCCCTTGCTACACATGGATCAAATGGAGCTGTCTGACAAGGTAGCAGACACGTAGCAGGTTCTCCGCAAGTTGTCACTAATCCTGAATCTGTTGCATTCTTTGGAGTTTTAAAGAAGTTGTAAAAAATTAAATTTTTCACAAGACATAAATCTCTATTAAAACATAAACAGAAGGGATAATGGAAAACAGATATTGTGCATCCACATCAAAACGATCCAACTGGCTTATGATCCAAAATATCCCTTCTCTCTTCCAGTGAAAGTGGTCGCAATGTGTCAGTAACCAAAGATAAAACAGTATGTTGAAATATCTGTGAGACTAGCATGAGAAATTTTTTTCTGTCAATGTGAAAAACATAATAGTGCAAGATTAACTGACAGTAAGTCATCACCACACTTAATGACTTAAGAGTTTGAAGAGCTTAAGCAAGGGAAGTTTGTAAGGGATTCAGAAGCCCTGATACTTTCTCTGGTCTATATCAGTGTTACTGTTTAGCAGAGATTAAGGAATTATTACCAAAGTTCTGTGGAAGAATTGAGGGGTAACAATTTTCAAAAAGCAAAACTGATCAGACGTATTAACACACTAAAGGAATCTTAATGGGAAGTGAGGTTTTGGAGCATCTGTGAAATTCTAATTACTTCTGTAACAACATCCAGTTTGGATGTACAAAGCCTTTTTATAAATATAGTTTACCAAGGACATGTATCATTCTGCTGATAACTTTTCTCAGCTAGAAGTACAGCTAATTTGGCTAGGCACGGTGGCTCACGTCTGTAATCCCAGCACTTTGGGAGGCCAAGGTGGGTGGATCAAATGAGGTCAGGAGTTCAAGACCAGCCTGGCCAACATGGTGAAACCCTCTGTCTACTAAAAATACAAAAATTATCCAGGCATCGTGGTGGGTGGCTGTAATCCCAGCTACTCAGGGAACTGAGGCAGGAGAATCACTTGAACCCAAGAGGTGGAGGTTGCAGCAAGCCGAGATCACGCCACTGCACTCCAGACTGGGTGACAAGAGCAAGACTCCATCGCAAAATAAATAAAATAAAATAAAATAAAATAAAATAAATAAAGCAGTACAGCTAACTTCCCAAACATTTAAGAATGTTAAAGTTTGTAGATTACCTTGGCTCATAATGTAGTTACTAAGATATGGAGACAGAATTTTCATTTCTAAGAAGTTCAAAGAAAATGAAGTCAGAGGTCATCTTCCATCTTTCTCACTGAGCAGTGATGATCCTAAACAGTTACTATAGTAACATGTGATCTGTTATCTGAGCAGTAATAACATATACCCATTTCTACATTTCAAGTCACTGCTTTCAAAGCACTCTCCTTGTTTGTTAAAGGTGACCTTTTCAAATCGTGCTCTAAAAAAATACAACAGTAGTATCCTAACCTACAGGATAAAATTCAAACTCCTAACCTGACACACAAGATTTTTTTTCTGGCCTTGGTGCTATACATCTAGGTTTATCAATCCCTTCCTCACACCTTACATTCCAGTACCACCAAACTTCTTGACATTTCCATGAATATACTATGTTGTTTCACACCTCTGAGCTTTCACACTACTTGATCCTTTGTAGAAAATGCTTCCCCTCCCAACTGCTTGGCAGCTCTACTTCTGTCTTTCTATTCATTCACTAAGTGATTGTTGAAAAAAAAATTGTATGCCATACTATGTGTTGGCCTCTGAGAACATTATAGTGAACACAACCTTGCCCTGCCCTGACAAATACCAGAATTATAAACCTTCTACTTCTCTGTGAAGCTTTCCTTGGGTTGCCAACTGATTAGACCATATCCAAATAAGGCAAATACCCAGTTGTAACCAATAAAGCTGGTTCTGTACCTCACTTCCATTTTCTGTCAATAACTGCTGCTTGCCCACACTGCAGAACAGAGTTCTCCAAACCTCTTGTGGTTCTGAGGGCTGTGCCATTCATAAATCATTCTTTGCTTAAATAAACAGTTAAATTTGTCTCCAGAGGCTGGGGAGGAGCGAGGAGAGGAAGATAGGAAGAGATTGGTCAATGAGTATAAAGTTAAAATTAGATAGGAAGAATAAATTTTGGTATTCTATTGCACAGTTGGGTGACTGTGGTTAGCAATATCATATTGTACATTTCAAAATAGCTAGAAGAGAAGATTTTGAATCTTCTTACCATGAAGAAATGATGAATGTATGAGTTGATGGATATGCTAAATACACTGATTTGATTTTTATATAATGTACATTTATCTAAACACCACATTGTATCCCATAATTGCATACAATAATTATGTGTCAATGAAAACAAAATTAAAAACATTTTTAAGATATTTAAGAAATTAATTTTTTCAAAGTTATTCTTTTAACCCTACATTCTAAAAACTTACTGTAACTTAGGTCTTCTACAAAGACTATGTACCAATATAGTGATTTCAAAACTGGTTTTAAGGTAAATACAGAAATATTTTTTATGTATTTGTTTCTTATCTTGACCTACCATAAAAGCTCAATTCCTATATTGGTCATCTATGGATGCGTATCAATTAACTCAAAAACATATGGGCTGAAAACAATGATAATAATTTAATATTTCTCATGGTTGCTGTAGGTCATGAATTCAGGAGGGTGTAACTGGCTGGTTGTGTCTCAGGGTCTCTCATGAGTTTGCAGTTAGCTATCACCCAGGGCCACAGTCTTCTGAAGGCTTGACTGGGGCTGGAGGTTGCATTTCCCAGGTGACTCACACAGCTGACCTCAGATCCCCTCCACACTGGCCTTCCCACAGGGAATCTTGAGTGTCCTCAAGGCTAATAATATGAGATACTGGGCACAGTTTTTAGACTGGCCAACATTGCTGCCTTGGGAACCTGGTTGTGGCTGGTATTTCTACCCCAAACCTGCCTGGATGGACTTCATGTGGCCTCTGCTTCTTCTCATTGCCTTTTTTTTTTTTTCCAGACAGGGTCTCACTCTATTGCCTGGGTTTGAGTACAGTGGCGCAATCATGGGTCACTGCAGCCTTGACCTCCTGGGCTCAGGGTAATCCTCCTGCCTCAGCCTCCCATGCAGCAGGGACTACAGGCACGTGCCATGATGCCTGGCTAATTGTTTTTTGTATTTTTTGTAGAGATGGGGTTTTGCCATGTTTCTCAGGCTGGTCTTGAACCCCTGGACTCAAGTGGTCCACCTGACTTAGCCTCCCAAAGTGCTGGAATTACAGATGTGAACTACCATGTCCAGTCAAATTCATCTTACTGGCAGAGGCTGGTCATATTTCTACACCCTAATGACATGGGAGACTGGTAAGTTAGTCTCTGACATTCATGGCTTTAATGAGAGCTGGGCTCCGTCTCACAAAGTAGAAGATTCCCCTTACAAGGGAAATGAGAATGTAAGGCCAAAAATAACAAATATTTACTCTACTAATGGGCACCACTGTTGTAAGGATAGAATTTTAGGAATAACCTAGAGATGTGGAAGGAGAGATGGCTCTTGCATGTCTTGTGGAAACATCTCCTCTTTTGGCTTTCATAGAAGCTAAGGAGTAGGTGATGCCAGGTAATCATTTTTCAATTTATCTTCTGTTCTGCTAACTATAGAGAGAGCTACATGCTTCACATGGCAATTGTTAGGGTTTGCATTCTAATGAAAAGTGAGAACTCATCCTGGTGGTAATGTAAACTGGTACAATCACTATGGAAAACAGTATGGAGATTCCTTAAAGAACTAAAAGAACTAAATTCCTTAAAGAACTACCATTCAATCCAGGAATCTCACTGCTGGGTATCTACTCAAAGGAAAAGAAGTCATTATATGAAAAAAGACACTTGCACATGCATGTTTATAGCAACACAATTCACAATTGCAAAAATATGGAACCAGCATAAATGTTCATCAACCAATGAGTAAAGAGAGTGTGCTATGTATACACCATGGAACACTCTTCAGCCATAGAAAAGAACAAAATAGTGGCATGCACAGCAACCTGGATAGAGTTAGAAGTCATTATTCTAAGTGAAGTTACTCAGGAATGGAAAACCAAACATCATGTGTTCTCACTTATAAGTGGGAGCTAAGCTGGGGGGACACGAAGGCAGAAGAATGATATAATGGACTTTGGGGACTCAGCGGGAAGGGTGGGAGGGGATGAGGAATAAAAGACTACACACTGGGTACAGTGCACACTGCTGTAGTGATGGGTGCACCAAAATCTCAGAAATCATCACTAAAGAACTTATCCATATAGCCAAAAACCACCTGTTCCCCAGAAACTATTGAAATAAAATAAAATACAATTTTTTTAAGAAAACTTAAAAAGAAGAAGTACTGCTGATACACTTTCCTTAAGTATTTGAATCAGTCTTGAAACCAGATCAGCCTCCTATTACAGAAAAGCAGGTTTTGTTTTTAAAGCTAAATTTCTTCATGTTGGCAGATAAGAATAATTAAACTCCCCAAACATTGGCTACTGTCTCCACAGGGAAAGCACAAATGAAAAAGTTAGGGTCTGGCTTCCACAAATCTCATCTTAGCCTATATCCACATTTAATTACTGAATGTCAATCCAAAAAACAGACACTTCCTCTCTTCCTTTTACTAGTAGGTACTGTTCTTAGAGGTTTCTCCTGTTGTATTCAAAATGAAACAAGAATTTCCAAACTCCTTAACTCTTGTTTTTAATCATCTATAAAATTCAGGTGAATATTTGCAGTGTGAAATAACCATAGTAAAAATATTTTATTTTCTATCTTCTGGTATTTTTCATATTTCCTATAAGTAGCAAGTTTGTTTTTCCCAAGTTGATCCACTTTTTCCCAACTATTTAATTTTGGTGTAGGCAGTAGGGTCCTATTGATATACTGAGAAGCTGCTTCACGCAAAGCACTGTGGTGGACATCATGGGGAGGCAGTGTAAATTTGCCTTGGGTCTTTTGTAGCAATAATGCACATTTATGTATAAGTTTAATATACATTTAAGCTTTACTAGAGTCGTAGAAGATAGGGTTTTGTTTTGTTTTGTTTTGTTTTTTTGTATCAATGAGGCAACCGAGTCACAGATTTTTACCTTTCCAAACATCACAGAATCAGGATTCAAACCCCAGTCCTCTAAGCCAGCTCACATACTTGTCCTAATATGCCCCAGCTCCCTTCCTACTGGAAAGCATTTGAGGCCGTTCTCTCCTAGACCACCTTCTTCCTTTTCCTCCCGTGCTTTTCTAGTCCAGCCTCCTAATGTGGTTTGGCATTGACACCGCTGATGCTACAGGGTTGACAACAACTTCCTTGGCGGTGGCTTCTGTCCTGTACCAATAACATCAATTCTCTGAAAGAGCTGGGGGTGGACAAGAAGTGGGAGGAATGGTCATGTCATTATTTCTAATACTGCTCTTATCAAATACCCACCTTGTTAAAGGAACCAAGACAATCATCTCCATCCTCAACCTTATCCACTTCAACCTTTAGGCTGGGTTTTCTAGGAAGCAGTCTCTGACAGAATTGAGTAGGCAGCACTTTTATGCAGGAGTGCCCTTGGGATTGACCCTGTGGACATAAGGAGAAGGATGCAGGATGAGGCAGAGGGAGAAGTTGAGCAGTCATGCAGGCCTGACAAGCCTTAGCCAAATCCACAGGGAGCTCCAGTCCCATCAGAGTTGCCAGCAAAGGCCATAATGGTTCGGTTCTCTACCCTCTACCATGATCAGTCATTAAAGGTTGCTACTTGGAAAGTCATGATTTGGGGCAAGGCAGCTTTCTGTGGCTAAAGAAGTTCCTGAAGGGGCCACAGCTGGAGGCTGTCTGTCTACTCCCAGCAGTTGGGGTAGCAAGTTCTTCCTTCAAGGAGGATCTGCGTAGTGCATCTCCATTTCTGGGGTGTTGAGGGAGACAGTGCAGAGACTACCCTGCTTCGCAGAGACTACCCTGCTTCGCAGATTCTTTGACAGTTTTATTGCCATTTTGCTGTTCACTGTTGTCACGGGAGAAGCTTAAGGAAAAATCTTCACCAAGTTTGGGTCAGCTAAGCCTCTCAGCAGAGTAGAGCAGCTTTCACATTGCCCTGCTGATTCGCAGCCCCTCATAATAAGTCATGGGGCTGTCCTCTGGAGAGGTGGAGAAATGAGATGGAAGACATAATGATCACCCCAAATTTCAACCTTTTAGAGGGGGAGTTTTGTCTGATGATCTTATTTTTTAAAAATTATCACGTGAAACTTGTTATTTGGGTGTGGCACTTCTATGGGATGTTAGAAAGAGCACTCTCACATTGGGAGTCAGGAAACCACAGTTCTAGTCTAGGTTCTGCCCCTTTCCATTATAGCTCTATGACCATGTGCAAGTCATACAGCCTCTCTTGGCCTTAGCCTCCACACCTGTAAGATGAAGAAATTTGACTTGAAGCGTTCTAGGGTCACATCCAGCTCAGAATCATGATGAATCTATCATTTAGGCCAGTGGTCAGCAAACTATGGCCTGCATTCCAAACCTGTCTCACTGCCTGTTTTTGTAAATAAAACGTTACTGGAACACAGCCATGCTCATTCATTTACCTATTGCCTATAGCTGTTGTCATGGTACTGCAGCAGACTTGAGTAGTTGCAACAGAAATTCTATGGTCTATAAAGTCTAGAATATTTACTACCCATCCCTTTACAGAAAAAGTTTTGCTGACCTTGATCTAGGCAAATCTTCCATCACGTCCCATGCCAAGGAGTAGGAGGAGAAATATGAGCCATGAGGATATGGCTTTGCAATAATTTGGCAAAGACTGGTATCAGTCAAGTAACTGCTATTTCCTAAGTATTCCTTAGGAAATTAAGAGCAAGAGGAGGGTTAAAGATTAGGTAAGAAGCATTGTAAATGTACAGTGCACCAAGGGCAGTGTCTGTGAGGATTCCTGAGTAAGCAATGTCTCAGGTGCTTAAGCGAGATCTTGTTTGCCAAAATATCCACCTCTGCGGTCCCTGCATCAGCTCTTTATTACCCACATGGCAGGATGTTTAGCAGGGAGGGCAAACACAGGTTTTTCTTTTGTGATCAAGGTCATTTGTCCAGCAACTGAAATAGGTAAAGGGAAATTTTAGAAGAAAATTTTCGAAGAAATGAGAGGAGAAACTCTCTCTGTTGGTGAAATGTCAGAATTATCAAGCTGTCACTCCTTCAGGGAAAATGCCTTTGCTGGTGAGAGACCATAGAAGTAGGAGGAATCCTGACAATATTATTATTATGAGCTGTGCTTTGCACTCAGGAAACACAGTATCCAATTGTTTAATGTGTCTTCGTATCATTTTGTTTTCATCTCATTGTCAAAACATCCCCATGGGATATTGTCAAGTGTCATAATCCTCATCATTCTATATTTCGCAGATGAGAAAAGAGACTTCAGGATGATCTTGCCTGACATAATGCTCATAACATTTACTGTTGGTCCCAGCCATTTGCTTCGTAGCATTTGTTTCCTTTGATTGTTCTTTGTCTTTGTTAGCATAGGCATTGTCTTCCCAAGTAAATGCTATGCCTCTGACCTATGTCTTATATCAGATCACAGAATGTCAGAATTGAGGGAAGACCTTCAGTCTAATGAAACTACTGAAATATAAAATGAGGGAAGTGAGACCCAGGGAGGTGGCCTGAGCTGGTGAGAGAACTAAAAGAATAACTGTGGTCCCCTAACTTGAAGGCTATTGCTTTTTCCACAGACCTCATTATACTTCTTTGCATGCCCCATACGTAGTCTAGTGTCTTATGTATATGTACTCCATAGTACTGCTAGGGATCATCTGTATAGATAGCCCATCTTCTTAATTGACTGCAAGATTTTTATAAGTTAAGAATCACAGCTACTATTTATATTGCTTTTGATTTTAACTCCCACCTATTGAGCATATGAAATATATGGCTTAAAAAACTAGAAAAAGACAAGCAAATTAAAGCCAAAGCAAATTGAAGGGAGAAAACTATAAAAACCAGAGTGGAAATAAGCAAAATAAAGAATGGGAAAACAATAAAGGAAGTCAGTGAAACAAAAAAAGTAGGTTCTTTGTAAAGATCAACAAATACTGACCAACAAAATAAGAGAAGATTCAGATTAATACATTAGGAATGAAAGAGGGGACATTACTACTAACCTTAAAGAAATAAAAAGGATTATAAGCATATACTACAAACAACAGTATACCAACAAATCAGATAAATTAAATGAAATGGACAAATTTCTAGAAAGACACAAATTACTGAAACTGACTCAGAAGCAATAGAAAGCTGAATGCAGGGATGTGCACCTGTACTCCCAGCTACTTGGGAGACTGAGGTGGGAAAATCACTTGAACCCGGGAATTCAAAGTCAGCCTGGGCAACATAGCAAGAGTCTGTCTCTAAACATAAATACACAAATACTTTTTTAGCAAAAAGAAATAGAGAACTTGAATATGCCTATCATATTCTCTAGGACATAGATTTTCTATATACAAAATCATGTTATCTGCAAATAGAGATAATTTTACTTTTTCCTTTCCAATTCAGATTCCTTTGATTTCTTTTTCTTGCCCAATTTCCCTGGCTATAACCTGTAGTACAATGTTATATAAAAATGGCAAGAGAGACATTCTTGTCTCACTCCTGATCTTAGGAGAAAAGGTATACTATTCTTTTTTCATGTTACTGGATTTGACTTACTAGTATTTTAATAAAGGCAAAATTAAGGTTTTTGTATTATGCTTTAAGTTCTGCGATACATGTGCAGAAGCTGCAGCTTTGGTATACACATGCCATGGTGGTTTGCTGCACCCATCAGCCCGTCATCTACATTAGGTATTTCTCCTAATGCTATCGCTCTCCTTGTCCCCCAACCCGCAACAGGCCTTGGTGTGTGATGTCTCCCTCCCTGAGTCCATGTGTTCTCATTGTTCAACTCTCACTTATGAGTAAGAACATGCTGTGTTCGGTTTTCTGTTCTTGTGTTAGCTTGCTGGGAATGAGGGTTTCTAGTTTCATCCACCTCCCAGAAAAGGACATGAACTCATTCTTTTTTATGCCTGCATAGTATTCCATGGTGTATATGTGCCCATCTTTTTAAAATTATACTTTAAGTTCTAGGGTACATGTACACAATGTGCAGGTTTGTTACATATGTATACATGTGCCATGTTGGTATGCTGCACCCATTAACTCGTCATTTACATTAGATATATCTCCTAATGCTGTCCCTCCCTCCTCCCCCCACCCCACCCCCACGACAGGCCCTGGTGTGTGATGTTCCCTACCCTGTATCCAAGTGTTCTCACTGTTCAATTCCCACCTATGAGTGAGAACATGCGGTGTTTGGTTTTTGGTCCTTGTGATAGTTTGCTGAGAATGATGGTTTCCACCTTCACCCATGTTCCTACAAAGGACATAACTCATCCTTTTTTATGTCTGCATAGTATTCCATGGTGAATATGTGCCACATTTTCTTAATCCAGCCTATCATTGATGGACATTTGGGTTGATTCCAAGTCTTTGCTATTGTGAATAATGCCACAATAAACATACATGTGCATGTGTCTTCATAGCAGCATGATTTATAATCCTTTGGGTATATATCCAGTAATGGGATCGCTGGGCCAAATGGTATTTCTAGTTCTAGATCCTTGAGGAATCACCACACTGTCATCCACAATGGTTGAACTAGTTTACAGTCCCACCAACAGTGTGAAAGTGTTTCTATTTCTCCACATCCTCTCCAGCACCTGTTGTTACCTGACTTTTTAATGATCTCCATTCTAACTGGTGTGAGATGGTATCTCATTGTGGTTTTGATTTACATTTCTCTGATGGCCAGTGATGATGAGCATTTTTCCATGTGTCTGTTGGCTGCATAAATGTCTTCTTTTGAGAAGTGTCTGTTCATATCCTTTGCCCACTTTTTTGTGGGGTTGTTTGATTTTTTTCTTGTAAATTTGTTTAAGTTCTTTGCAGATTCTGGATATTAGCCCTTTGTCAGATGGGTAGATTGTAAAAATTTTCTCCCATTCTGTAGGTTGCCTGTTCACTCTGATGGCAGTTTCTTTTGCTGTGCAGAAGCTCTTTAGTTTAATTAGATCCATTTTTCAATTTTGACTTTTGTTGCCAATGCTTTTGGTGTTTTAGTCATGAAGTCCTTGCCCATGCCTATGTCCTGAATGGTACTGCCTAGGTTTTCTTCTAGGGTTTTTATGGTTTTAGGTCTAACATTTAAGGCTTTAATCCATCTTGAATTAATTTTTGTACAAGGTGTAAGGAAGGGATCTAGTTTCAGCTTTCTACATATGGCTAGCCAGTTTTCCCAGCACCATTTGTTAAATAGGGAATCCTTTCCCCATTTCCTGTTTTTGTCAGGTTTGCCAAAGATCAGATGGTTGTAGATGTGTGGTATTATTTCTGAGGACTCTGTTCTGTTCCATTGATCTATATCTCTGCTTTGGTACCAGTATCATGCTGTTTTGGTTACTGTAGCCTTGTAGTATGGTTTGAAGTCAGGTAGCATGATGCCTCTAGCTTTGTTCTTTTGGCTTAAGATTTTCTTGGCAATGTGGGCTCTTTTTTGGTTCCATATGAACTTCAAAGTAGATTTTCCCAATTCTGTGAGGAAAGTCATTGGTAGCTTGATAGGGATGGCATTGAATCTATAAATTACCTTGGGCAGTATGGCCATTTTCACGATATTGATTCTTCCTATCCATGAGCGTGGAATCTTTTTCCATTTGTTTGTGTCCTCTTTTATTTTGTTGAACAGTGGTTTGTAGTTCTCCTTGAAGAGGTCCTTCATATCCCTTATAAGTTGGATTGCTAGGTATTTTATTCTCTTTGAAGCAATTGTAAATGGGAGTTCACTCATGATTTGGCTCCCTGTTTGTCCATTATTGGTGTATAGGAATGCTTGTGATTTTTAGATATTGATTTTGTATCCTGAGACTTTGCTGAAGTTGCTTATCAGCTTAAGGAGATTTTGAGCGGAGACAATGGGGTTTTCTAAATATACAATCATGTCCGCCAACAGGGACAATTTGGCTTCCTCTTTTCCTAATTGAATACCCTTTATTTCTTTCTCCTGCCTGATTGCCCTGGCTAGAACTTCCAACACTATGTTGAATAGGAGTGGTGAGAGAGGGCAGCCCTGTCTTGTGGCAGTTTTCAAAGGGAATGCTTCTAGTTTTTGCCCATTCAGTATGATATTCGCTGTGGATTTGTCATAAATAACTTTTATTATTTTGAGATACATCCCATCAATACCTAGTTTAGAGAGTTTTTAGCATGAAGCACTGTTGAATTTTGTCAAAGACCTTTTCTGCATCTATTGAGATAATCATGTGGTTTTTGTCTTTGGTTCTGTTTATATGATGGATTGTTTCAACCATCATATAAACAGAACCAGCCTTGCATCCCAGGGATGAAGCCAACTTGATCGTGGTAGATAAGCTTTTTGATGTGCTGCTGGATTTGGTTTGCCAGTATTTTATTGAGGATTTTTGCATCAATGTTCATCAGAAATATTGGTCTAAAATTCTCTTTTTTGTTGTGTCTCTGCCAGGCTTTGGTATCAGGATGATGCTGGCCTCATAAAATGAGTTAGGGAGGATTCCCTCTTTTTCTGTTGATTGGAATAGTTTCAGAAGGAATGGTACCAGCTCCTGTTTATACCTCTGGTAGAATTTGGCTGTGAATTCATCTGGTTCTGGACTTTTTTTGGTTGGGAGGCTATTAATTATTGCCTCAATTTCTGAGCCTGTTATTGGTCTATTCAGGGATTCAACTTCTTCCTGATTTAGTCTTAGGAGGGTGTGTGTGTCCAGGAATTTATCCATTTCTTCTAGATTTTCTAGTTTATTTTCATAGAGGTGTTTATAGTATTCTCTGATGGTAGAATTTCTGTGGGATTGGTGGTGATATCCCCTTTATCGTTTTTTATTGCATCTATTTGATTCTTCTCTCTTTTCTTCTTTATTAATCTTGCTAGCAGTCTATCAATTTTGTTGATCTTTTCCAAACACCAGATCCTGGATTCATTGATTTTTTGAAGGGTTTTTTTGTGTCTCTATCTCCTTCAGTTCTGCTCTGATCTTAGTTATTTCTTGCCTTTTCTGCTAGCTTGTGAATGTGTATGCTCTTGCTTCTCTAGTTCTTTTAATTGTGATGTTAGGGTGTCAATTTTAGATCTTTCCCGATTTCTATTGTGGGCATTTAGTGCTATAAATGTCCCTCTACACACTGCTTTTAATGTGTCCCAGAGATTCTGGTATGTTGTGTCTTTGTTCTCATTGGTTTCAAAGAAGATCTTTATTTCTGCCTTCACTTCGTTATCTACCCAGTAGTCATTCAGGAGCAGGTTGTTCTGTTTCCACGTAGTTGAGCAGTATTGAGTAAGTTTCTTAATCCTGAGTTCTAGTTTGATTGCACTGTGGTCTGAGAGACAGTTTGTTATGATTTCTGTTCTTTTACATTTGCTGAGGAGTGCTTTACTTCCAACTATGTGGTCAATTTTGGAATAAGTGTGGTGCTGAGAAGAATGTATATTCTGTTGATTTGGGGTGGAGAGTTCTGTAGATGTCTATTAGGTCCACTTGGTGCACAGCTGGGTTCAAGTCCTGGATATCCTTGTTAACTTTCTGTCTCGTTGATCTGTCTAATGTTGACAGCAGGGTGTTAAAGTCTCCCATTATTATTGTGTGGGAGTCTAAGTCTCTTTGTAGGTCTCTAAGGACTTGCTTTATGAATCTGGTGGCTCCTGTGTTGGGTGCACATATATTTAGGATAGTTAGCTCTTCTTGTTGAATTGATCCGTTTACTGTTATATAATGGCCTTCTTTGTCTCTTTTGATCTTTGTCGGTTAAAGTCTGTTTTATCAGAAACTAGGATTGCAACCCCTGCTCTTTTTGGTTTCCCATTTGCTTGGTGGATCTTCTTCCATCCCTTTATTTTGAGCCTATGTGTGTCTCTGCATATGAAATGGTCTCCTCAATACAGCACACTGATGGGTGTTGACTCTTTATCCAATTTGCCAGTCTGTGTCTTTTAATTGGGGGCATTTAGCCCATTTACATTTAAAGTTAATACTGTTATGTGTGAATTTGATCCTGTCACTATGATGTTAGCTGGTTATTTTGCTCATTAGTTGATGCAGTTTCTTCCTAGCATCGATGGTCTTTACAATTTGGCATGTTTTTGCAGTGGATGGTACCAGTCGTTCCTTTCCACATTTAGTGCTTCCTTCAGGAGCTCTTGTAAGGCAGGCCTGGTGGTGACAAAATCTCTCAGCATTTGCTTGTCTGTAAATGATTTTATTTCTCCTTCACTTATGAAGCTTAGTTTGGCTAGATATGAAATTCTGCGTTGAAAATTCTTTTCTGTAAGATTGTTGAATATTGGCCCCCAGTCTCTTCTGGCTTGTAGAGTTTCTGCCAAGAGATCCGCTGTTAGTCTGATGGGCTTCCCTTTGTGGGTAACCCAACCTTTCTCTCTGGCTGCCCGTAACATTTTTTCCTGCATTGCAACTTTTGTGAATCTGACAATTACATGTCTTGGAGTTGCTCTTCTCGAGGAGTATCTTTGTGGCATTCTCTGTATTTCCTGAATTTCAATGTTGGCCTGCCTTGCTAGGTTGGGGAAGTTCTCCTGGATACTATCCTGAAGATTGTTTTCCACCTTGGTTTCATTCTCCCCGTCACTTTCAGGTACACCAATCAGACATAGGTTTGGTCTTTTCACATAGTCCCATATTTCTTGGAGGCTTTGTTCATTCCTTTTCATTCTTTTTTCTCTAATCTTGTCTTCATGCTTTATTTCATTAAGTTGATCTTCAATCTCTGATATCCTTTCTTCCACTTGATCAATTCAGCTATTGATACTTGTGTATGCTTCACGAAGTTCTCGTGCTGTGTTTTTCAACTCCATCAGGTCATTTATGTTCTGCTCTAAACTGGTTATTCTAGTTAGCAATTCCTCTAACCTTTTATCAATGTTCTTAGCTTCCTTGCATTGGGTTAGAACATGCTTTTTTAGCTCAGAGGAGTTTGTTATTACCCACCTTCTGAAGTCTACTTCTGTCAATTTGTCAAACTCATTCTCCCGCCAGTTTTGTTCCCTTGCTGGCGAGGAGTTGTGATCCTGTGGGGGAGAAGAGGTGTTCTGATTTTTTGGAATTTTCAGCCTTTTTGTGCTGGTTTTTCCTCATCTTCATGGATTTATCTACCTTTGGTCTTTGATGGTGACCTTCAAATAGGGTTTCTGAGTGGACGTCCTTTTGTTGATGTCGATGCTATTCCTTTCTGTTTGTTAGTTTTCCTTCTAACAGTCAGGCCCCTCTGCTGCAGATCTGCTGGAGTTTGCTGGAGGTCCACTCCAGATCCTTTTTGCCTGGGTACCACCAGTGGAGGCTGCAGAACAGCAACGATTGCTGCCTGTTCCTTCCTCTGGAAGCTTCATCCCAGAAGGGCACCCACCAGATGCCAGCCTGAACTCTCCTGTATTTGTCTGTGGACCCCTGCTTGGAGGTGTCTCCCAGTCAGGAGGCATGGGGTTCAGGGACCCACTTAAGGAGGCAGTCTGTCCCTTAGCAGAGCTTGAACACTGTGCTGGGAGATCCGCTGCTGTCTTCAGAGACAGCAGGCAGGGACATTTAAGTCCGCTGAAGCTGTACCCACAGCCTCCCCTTCCCCAAGGTGCTCTGTCCCAGGGAGATGGGGGTTTTATCTTTAAGCCCCTGACTGGGGCTGTTGCCTTTTTTTCAGTGATGTCCTGCCCAGAGAGGAGGAATCTAGAGAGACAGTCTGGCTACAGAGGCTTTACCAAGCTGCGGTGGGCTCTGCCCAGTTCAAACTTCCCAGCGGCTTTGTTTACACTGTGGGGGGAAAACCACCTACTCAAACCTCAGTAATGGCAGATGCCCTGCTTCCCACCAAGCTCGAGCATCCCAGGTTGACTTCAGACTGCTGTGCTGGCAGCACACATTTCAAGCCAGTGGATCTTAGCTTGCTGGGCTCTGCGAGAGTGGGATCCACTGAGCTAGACCACTTGGCTCCCTGGCTTCAGCCCCCTTTCGAGGGGAGTGAATGGTTTTGTCTCGCTGGTCTTCCAGGTGCCAGTGGAGTATGAAAAAAAATTCCTACAGCTAGCTCAGTGTCTGCTCAAATGGCCATCCAGTTTTGTGCTTGAAACCCAGGGCCCTGGTGGCATAGGCATCCGAGGGAATCTCCTGGTCTGTGGGTTGTGAAGAACGTGGGAAAACCATAGTATCTGGGCCAGAGTGCACCGTTCCTCATAGCACAGTCCCTCACAGCTTCCCTTGGCTAGGGGAGGGAGTTCCCCGACCCCTTGCGCCTCCCCTATGAGGTGATGCCCCACCCTGCTTTGGCTCACCCTCTGTGGGCTGCACCCACTGTCTAACCAGTCCCAGTGAAATGAGCCGGCTACCTCAGTTGGAAATGGAGAAATCACACACCTTCTGTGTTGATCTCACTGGCAGCTGCTGACCGGAGTTCTTCCTATTCAGCCGTCTTGCCCATTCTGCCCAAAATTAGTTTTTAAAAATTAACATGGGGATTAAGGATTCAGCTATTTTGTCAGAAAGCAGAGCTTTAAGAAAGCAGAACTCTAGAACCAGGGCTTCATGGATGTGAGACCAGTGCAGTTACACAGGACCCCAGGTTCAGGAAGGAGCCCACACAAGGGGTTTCATAAAATTTTATCTTTGAATTTGTATTTTATGAGTGAAAGCTGGTAAGACAGTGGACACAGGCTCAGGGCTTAAAGCCTTGCTCATGTGCTGTCTTGCCTTTAAGACATCTATCTGGGAAGGTTCCTCTGCCACCCACTCCTAATCCCCACCCCATAACTACTGCAGCCTTCCATTCCCAGTGTGGTCCTAGGTAATACTGAGGAAGACTTGGGGTGAAGTAAGACTGGCAGGTCCCTATAAGTGTCTATACTCCTCTGCAGAGTATCTGTCCTAGTTCTCGAGGGAGAATGGCATTAAATACCCAACGAAAAGCACAATGACAGGTCCACAGACAAATACAGATCCCCCCAAAAACCAGCTTTTTTCTCTTGTTTCTTGAACAAGGATTTCTGCATTGTCATTTAGCACTGGGCCCCACAAATTATGTAGTTGGCCTGTCTAGAGCCTTACTACTCAAAGTGTGGTTGCAGGACCAGCAGCATTGGTATCACCTGGGAACTTATGGAAATGCAGAATCCCAAGTCCTACCCAAACCTACTAAAGAACAGTCTGCATTTTAACAAGATTCCTGGATAATTTGTATGACATTAAAGTTTGAGAAGCAGTGGTCTAGAACACACTCTGGGATTCAGTGACCTATTGGAGGACATCTATGATTCTAGCCCCAATTATTTTTATTATGTTTGTTAAATGAATTGTCCCTTTCTTTGACATAAAGCAAATGCTATTCATGTTGGAAGATGGGATGCAGAGGGAAAGAAAATTGACCGGTAAGAAACACTGAAAAAGGAATTGCTCTGAGCACCAAGCTTTGCCAACCCTGTTGCTTGAAATGACACTTGCCCTGTTTTCTACCTTGGGCTTAAGGCTTAGCATCTTTCCTAGCAGCACTGAGTGCCTTATTGAGGGGAACTGTACCCAGCTTAAAATAAATTGCAGCTGTCCTGGAAATTGCTTTGACCTTTATTTGCATAACTTGCTAGCTCTGGAAAAGATGGGAAAGGAGCACCTTATTTTTATTATTGGCAGAACTGATTTTTGAGCCTGTTTGTGAGTTACTTGGCATGGTATGGTTGGTTTTGTTTTAGTAACTATTTAGCTTCTAGGAAAAATTATTTTAAAAAGCAACCAAGAGGAATATGAAATAAACCCCTATGCCTTCCTCTTGCCCACTCCCCAGGCTTCCCTGGCGAAAAGTGTCTGTCCTGGCCAGAGCTAGTGGCAAGGTTGGAGCTGACAGAAAGCTGCTGTCCAGTTGCAGTGAGGGCTGAGGCAAATTTCTTCTCCAGGTGTGGAAGGGGTAATCTCCAGGAGTGAGAGAAATAGGAGCAATCAGTCTCTGGTACTTGTGTCTTTATCATGAAGTCATAATTGGTGAACGTACTATGAGCAACACATTGTTAATTTGTATTATGCCCTTTACAAGATTTGTCGCTGTCAATTCAGTATTTCCATAACTAGGGATCTAGTCTAAGGAAAGATCAGAGATTGGCACAGAATTAAGCTGGAGAATATTCATCTCAATTATACCTATAGGAGCAAGAAGTTCAAAGTGGGATGCATGCCCCCGCAGGTAGTACAAAAAGAGGGTGTATGTGAGACATATTATAATTTGCATTTAACTATTAAAATTTTAAAAATAGGGCGGTGGCTTATGCCTGTAATCCCAGCACTTTGGGAGGCCGAGGCAGGCGGATCACCTCAGGTCAGGAGTTCGAGACCAGCCTGACCAACATGGTAAAACCCCATGTCTACTAAAAATAAAAAAATTAGCCGGGCATGGTGGCGGGAGCCTGTAATCCCAGCTACTTGGGAGGCTGAAGCAGGAGAATCACTTGAACCCGGGAGGTGGAGGTTGCAGTGAGCCGAGATCTCACTATTGCACTCCAGCATGGGCAACAAGAGCGAAACTCCATCTCAAAAAAAGTAAAAAAAGGTCAAATGTGGTGGCTCACACCTGTAATTCCAGCAGTTTGGGAGGCCGAGGTGGGCTGATCACCTGAGGTCGGGAGTTCAAGACCAGCCTGACCAACAGGAGAAACCCTGTCTCTACTAAAAGCACAAAATTAACCAGACATGATGGCGCACACCTGTAATCCCAGCTACTTAGGAGGCTGAGGCAGGAGAATCACTTGAACCCGGGAGGTGGAGGTTGCGGTGAGCCGAGATCACACCATTGCACTCCAGCCTGGGCAACAAGAGCAAAACTCCATCTCAAAAA
The DNA here is from genome assembly GCF_008728515.1 of Papio anubis. Classification (NCBI taxonomy): domain Eukaryota; kingdom Metazoa; phylum Chordata; class Mammalia; order Primates; family Cercopithecidae; genus Papio; species Papio anubis. Next base: position 160,251,173 of record NC_044977.1, on the reverse strand, counting down.
AAAAAAAAAAAAAAGAAAAAAGAAAGAAAGAAGAAAAAGCTTTACTAATATGTAAGATGGGGACTCCACCTTGCTTCTTTACTTGGTCCCTAAGTCAGGCAGGCACGTATTATATGAGATATGTTGAGAAAAGAACAGGAATTTCATAACATGAGTCTCTTCTCTCTGACATAGCAACTGCATGGATATAATTTATAAATGATCATTGGAGTGGACAGTTTTTTACTGATGGGGTGCAAAGTACCTTATAAGAGATCTAAGGAAGTGCACAGGGAGGACTCTGCCCCCAGTTTCGGGGAGGAAAGAGCAGCACAGGGCCAAATTGTAAATTCAGCTCTATGGATTGCCCTGAGCTCTTGCTAATGGGCCAGTTTTAGCAGCCTTTTTTTTTTTTTTTTTTTTTTGAGACAGAGCTTCGCTCTTTCACCTAGGCTGGAGTGCAGTGGTGCAATCTTGGCTCACGACAACCTCCGCCTCCCAGGTTGAAGTGATTCTCCTGTCTCAGCCTCCATAGTAGCTGCGATTACAGGCATGTGCCATCACACCCAGCTAATTTTTATATTTTTAGTAGAGACGAGGTTTCACCATGTTGGCCAAGCTGGTCCCAAACTCCTGACCTCAGGTGATCCTCCCACCTCGGCCTCTCAAAGTGCCAGAATTACAGTTGTGAGCCACTGCGCCCAGCCCAGTTTTAGCTTTTTAATGGAAAGTAGTGTTGTTTCAGTTGATGGAATGTTTCTTTCCCTCAGTTTCAACTTGTTTTATAAGAGCCTTCAGGATGTTTCATTAAAAACTGTAGCTCTCTCAGCAGATTTCATTACACCTCAACTTTCATTACCAACTCTACCTTCTGAACACAACTTTGGCCTTCTGCTCCATTCTGCTGTACCTCTGTTAAGCATTTTGCTTTCCACTGCAAAAAAGCTAATGCTCAGGTATAAGATTAAGATGAAAGGAAAACTAAGCTTATTAGAAAAATTCCTAGTCATTTAGTCAAACATCCACACCTGCTGAAAGAGAATGGCCAAAGAGTCCTCGGGAACACTTGCTTTTCTGTAGATACATTTCCCCCTGAGTTTTCTAGGATAAAAAGCTCATCTTTGAAATAATGATGTTTTGTTTAAACAATCCTTTGTGAGAGAGGCTTTGTCCTGGAATGCCTTGTGCATATTAAAACTGTAAATAATCTTGTCATTTGGAATAAATCTTCTTAATGTGCATGTTATAATTGAATTCATCTCTAATTAATGTAGCATTACCATGTGGCAAAGGTGGATTAGCTTCTGTTTTCTGATTGCCCTTGAACATTGCCTCGAAGTTGCAGGATTGCTGATGAAGTCAATAAGGGCTGTGCATTGATTTTCAGACACAAAGACCATTCCCAGCACGGCTGCAGACGTGTCCCCAGGACCAACAATTTTCAACAGTGTGATGGCCAGGACCAAGATGAAACGCATGAGGGAGTAAGTAGCATGTTGCCTGCCCTCTAGGAAGGTGCAGTGTTAAAGCATATTGACCAAGTGTGTGACCCAGTCATGTGATACTGTCTTAGTCCATTTGTGCTGCTGTAACAAAATACCTGGGACTAGGATGCTCCAACTTAGAAACTTCTCTCTCAAATTCACTTTCCGTATTGGTGCTGGTTGAATAATTAGGGAAGTTTGGCAAGAATTATTTTTCAGTTGATTTGCACTTATAGTATTCTTGCAGCACAGCACATTCTCATCCATACTAATGTTTGCAAGCTAAGGAAAAAAAATGCTGAAAATTTTTTCCAAGCCTAAAGCTGTTAATATGTTTATATACTTACTGTTTTCCAACCCTACCTGTACCAGAGTGGTCATATAATAACATAATTACCATGGCAAGAAGTGATTCCCAGAAACTGGAAGTGAAGGAGTTTGGATTAATTTTTCCCTCTGTAGAGGGAAGCCACCTCCACCTCTCCTTGCTTGGAGGAGATAATATAGAAGGTGTTGCTAATTTCCCAGTTGATAGTCTTTAAAGAAAAGAAAAGTGGTTTGCTTATTTTACCCATAAAAGTTAACAATGTCGTGTCAGATTTTTGATCTAAGACTTCATTACTTTTGCAAAGTACACTATACCCCACTTCCGAGCATATTATGAAATGTTTTAAATAATTAAAATGAAAATATTTTGCCAAGTTAATTGGCCAAGATGCATTCTAATGATTTTATTCCTAGTGTGTTGTTTTTCTCCTTATTGCTTTACTGTAATTGACCAAGTACTTTCTGGCTCACCTTTTTAATGTGGGCTAATGCAGTTTGAGTTATTCCCCCATGGATGGTATTGCTCCTTTAGTGCAATAACCTGCCATCCTTTTATATTTTATATTATGACTCCTCATGCCATTCCAGAAAAGACAAAAAGGAAATCAAGGCTGCAAAGCTGCATATCATTTGAGCATGTTGTGTTTTCTCAGTTTCAAAGACTTAGAAGCCAGCCAGAGAGAGGAAATCTTGCTGTTCTTTCTCCGCACAGTGATTTTCTCTGCACAGTGATATACTGCATGCTTAGCATATGGATCTCAACTATTGGGATGCCAAGAAGAACAGTTAATGACATTTGTCTCCATAGAGATTATAATGTAGAGACAACACAAAACTTAAAATGCAGAACGTTAAGTGACAACATAATGGTTATGTAATATGAAGGGATAGTTAATAACAGTCCCCAGATGGGAGCGTGACCATGAGCCAAATAGATGATGAGAGCTCTAAGGTCAGAAAGGGGAAGTTGGAAGGCCTCTGGGAGAAGCAGGGATTTAGCCTCCACAGAGTGATATAATTTGGAGAGGTAAAGAAAAAGGAGGAGAAACTGGAGGTCAGCAGATTTGGTGTCTGAGTCTTGGCTTCACTAATAAATGGCTGTCTAACCTTTCACAAGTGATTTTCTAAGATTCAGTTTCTTCATCTGTAAAATGGTCATGTTAATTGCCACAGCTGGATACCCAGGAAGCATACTCAGAGATGGAAATTAATGTGTAGGAGGAGGTTTGTGAGGGAATCTTCTGGAGACCAACACCTGTGGAAAGGAGGAGGAAGGAAGCAGACTAGTTAGGGAGAAGTCAAGCTGTGACACAGGTCATTAGAGGCCTCTGCCAACCCCATAGGGAATTCTGGGGCTAGATGGCCCTGCAGGACTGTCCTGAGTTGGGACAAGAGGGCCTTCGTAACCCCATCAATCAGACATTGCATGTGGGCCACTCTGGGAAGGGGCCGTGACTGAGCAAGATGTTGACTTCTGTATTTACCAGTATAGACTTCATCTAGATTTACCAGTTGTTAATATTTTGCCACATTTTTATAATTTTTCTTTATATCTATCTATATAGTGTATACACATATACACTTATAAATTATTATTATTACTGATCCATTTGAGAATAGATTCCATGCATCACAATTCTTCATCCCTAAGTATTTAAATGTGTAGCTTCTAAAAACAAGAACATTCTCTTATATAACCACAGTCTGATGATTGAATTTAGGAAATTTCACATCAGTATATACACTATTTAATATACAAATCCATATTCAGATTTCATTGATTATCCCAATAGTACCCATTATAGCAATTGTTTTTCCAATTCAGGATACAAGCCAGGATCACACATTACACTCAGTTGCTATGTCTCTTTGGTGTATTTACTCTAGAATGGTTCCTCCGTCATTCTTCGTCTTTCATGACAATGACATTTTTTAAGAGTTCAGGCCAGTTGTTTTGTAAGATATCTCTTACTGTGGGTTTGTCTGTTCCTTCCTCATCATGAGCTTCAGGTTATACACTTTTGGTGGTTGCCTACATAAGAAATATTGTGTGTCCTGAACTTTTAAACATTTAGTTATAGGAGTTTCAGCCACAAATAAAAGTAGTCATAGTAGTATAATTTTTCTATAGACTAATCAACCCAACCGGTTCAACAGTTATCACCCATGACCAATCTTGTTTTTCTATACTTCCACCTGTTCTCACATGTTACTTTTAAGGAAGTCCTATTCATCATATATTATATCTATAAATATTTCAGTGAATATGTGAATTTTAATCTGCTCTTTGACATTTTCCCTTGAATGTCCATTAGGCATCTCAAGCTCAAGATTTCCAAAACCGAATTCCTAAATTTCCCTACCACACCTGCCCTCTCCACAGCCTTCCCCATTGTTACATAAGCAAAGGCGAGATCTAGGTGAGAAGGAACCTTCCAGCTCAGTAAGTAATGCCTGAAGGCTTACTTAGTGTGTGGCAGTTTAAGGGTATCAGGCAAATGACTTTGTCATCTTCTCTATGAAGAAGTTGGGTGGCAAAACACCTGGTGATCATACTGACATCCTTCTCCAAGTTCTCTAAACTGGGGCCCTGGGGCTTTGTAAGTATTAATATATACAATGTCAGGCATAGAGTAGACCCTAGCACAGTGGTCAGGAGGGAAGATGCAAGGGGCAAGCTGCTGGGATTTATATCCCTCTTTGCCACTGACTAATATGTATCCTTGGACAAGTTAACCAAACTCTTTGGGCCTCAGATTTCTCATCTGTGAAGTGGGACTAATAATGATTTTTGCCTCGTAGAGTTGTTGTTAGGGTGAGTTGAGATAATATATGAAATGCACTAAGAATAGTTTATAGCACATAGTAAGTGCTCAATAAATGTTAACAACTTAGACTCTCAATATGTGTGTGGTTGCTTCACTTTGAAAATCCCCAAGCCAAGTATCTGAAGGTGTTGACATGTATTAGTGATGTTTTATACCTGAGGGCATTGGTAAGTGAAGCAGCTGTTTGTTAAAACATTCATGTAGTATCTTTTTAGCATGCAAAAAGTGCTAGTGCCAGTTCTCTGAGAAAATGCCATGAAGTTGTTTATTACAAATTCCAACCATTTGCAGTTCTCCAACTTGGACTTCTGGCCACAGCCACTTCTCACTCTTGCAGGGAGACTATTCCATAAATGAAACTCGCCTACTGGTGCACAGACAATGCCAGCTCTCAGAAGTTATTAGGTGGTACTGCAGAGTCATTGGAATGTTGGCAGAATGACAAGAAGTCAGTGTTGACTTCTTTTCTGACTGAGGAATTTCCATGTACATTTGAAGAGAGGTTGCGATTCATAATATGGATAGATAAATGACGAATGGATAGGTGAATTGATGGACAGGTAGGTGGATGGATGGGTGAATGGGTGGATAAGTGGGCCTTTGTGGCTCCGTGGTCCTCCTGAAACTTCTGCTCTCAGGGAAGGGTTTCTGTTCAAAAAAGCTTTTTTAAAAAAATTTTTTATTTTTATTTATTTATTTATTTATTTTAACTGCCTCAAGCCAGATTAAATTCCAGGCCTGACTCCATGTTCCCACTAGAGGCCAAAAAGGAGACCCTATGGAATGACAGCTGGACAGCTTTCAGCTCTGAGGAGGGCAAGGGGCACACTGTGACTAAGACTGGTCCTTTAACTCACAGAGGCCAAGGTAATGTACATGAAGGGCCTGCTCTGTCCAGATGAATTATCCTCTTGGCCTCAGCTTTATACATCAAGTGAGACCACTGGTGTCCTGTGCCTTACTACTTAGAGTGTGGTCCCTGACCGGCACCAGGGACATCATCTGGAAACCCGTGAGAAATACAAACTCTCTGGCCTCATCCCTCCTGAATCAGAATCTGCATTTTAAACTATTTGGAAATTCATATACGCATTAAAGTTTGAGACATTTGTTACCAGAATGTGAGTTGGAATCAGTATCAGTCTTAATAAAAATCAAGTATTATATAAAATGTATTATATATTTATGTTTTAAGGCCCTAATATTTCTGACTTTTAAAAATTTACTTATGCTGGGAGTGGCAGCTCACACCTGTAATCCCAGCACTTTGAGAGAACAAGGCAGGTGGATCACCTGAGGTCAGGAGTTCGAGATCAGCCTGACCAACATGGTGAAACCTTTCTTTACTAAAAATACAAAAATTAGCCGGGCATGGTGGTGCACGCCTGTAATCCCAGCTACTAGGGAGGCTGAGACAGGAGAGTCACTTGAATCCAGGAGACAGAGGTTGCAGTGAGCTGAGATCACACCATCGCACTCCAGACTGGGCAATAAGAGTGAAACTCCATCTCAAAAAATAAAATAAAATAAATTCTCTTATTTTCCGTTTATTTTAATAAGGAGTATATAATTTACCTGCGGCAAAACTCACCTCTTTTTATATAGTTCTGTAAGTTTTGATTTGTATACAATAAGATTCACTCTTTAGTAAACAGTTCTATCAACATTGACAAGTGCAAATAGTCATATAATTATCAGCACAATCAAGATTATAGAACATTTCTCTGTCCTGAAAATTCCCTGTGCTACCCCTTTGTAGTCAGCTCCTCCCACCGTACCCTGCACTTCACAACCATGGTCTACTTTCTGTCCCTATGGTTTTTCCTTTTTACAATGTCATATTACTGAAATCATCGCTTAGCATCATAGACCCCCATTGTAACTGGATAGTAGTTATGAATATGGATCTAGATCTATGCATAGTCACATGCTAGAGCCTTGTAATTTTGAATAACTTCATTCCCCAGAGAATTGTCACAAGGAGACTCAGGTCTGGCATTAAAGTCCCAGGCATCTCACTAGCAACTGTCCCGAAGGTTTCTGGCCCCAGTAAGAGTCTGCTGTTAGAGGAACTTTCTACCCAGAAAATTTTGAGGCTAAACTGCTGGTTTCCCTATCAGACTTGTCAGCTTTTTGCAATGGCTGGGAGGCCTTAGTTCCTGAGAACAGTGTGAGTAGAGGTAGGCTCCTTCCATCTTGCTCTAGTGAGATTTCTAGGGATCAGATCCACCTCACTAAAAAGCTTAATAATGGAAAAGTCCCGAGAATCTGGGGGAGCTTCTGGGCCCACTTTTCCAGTTGAAAGTCAGGGACCTCCTACAAAGAACTCAAACAAATTTACAAGAAAAAAACAAACAACCCCATCAAAAAGTGGGCAAAGGATATGAACAGACATTTCTCAAAAGAAGACATTCATACAGCCAACAGACACATGAAAAAATGCTCATCATCACTGGCCATCAGAGAAATGCAAATCAAAACCACAATGAGATACCATCTCACACCAGTTAGAATGGCGATCATTAAAAAGTCAGGAAACAACAAGTGCTGGAGAGGATGTGGAGAAATAGGAACACTTTTATACTGTTGGTGAGATTGTAAACTAGTTCAACCATTATGGAAAACAGTATGGCGATTCCTCAAGGATCTAGAACTAGATGTACCATATGACCCAGCCATCCCATTACTGGGTATATACCCAAAGGATTATAAATTATGCTGCTATAAAGACACATGCACACGTATGTTTATTGCAGCACTATTCACAATAGCAAAGACTTGGAACCAACCCACATGTCCATCTGTGACCGACTGGATTAAGAAAATGTGGCACATATACACCATGGAATACTATGCAGCCATAAAAAAGGATGAGTTTGTGTCCTTTGTAGGGACATGGATGCAGCTGGAAACCATCATTCTTAGCAAACAATCACAAGAACAGAAAACCAAACACCGCATGTTCTCACTCATAGGTGGGAACTGAACAATGAGATCACTTGGACTCGGGAAGGGGAACATCACACACCGGGGCTTATCACGGGGAGAGGGGAGGGATTGCATTGGGAGTTATACCTGATGTAAATGACGAGTTGATGGGTGCAGCACACCAACATGGCACAAGTATACATATGTAACAAACCTGCACGTTATGCACATGTACCCTACAACTTAAAGTATAATAATAATAAATAAATTTAAAAAAAAAAACAAAAACAAAAACAAAGAAAGTCAGGGACCTGAAAAACATCTGGGCCCTAAGAAACAGTTTAAGGACAGGGATGGCATCATTCTCTGGTGACATTCTCTGAATCGCCTTTGCATTGCCAATTCATGCAGTGAGCACAAGAAAAAAAGTTAATCTTTGTAGGGATACGTGTTCTCCACTTTAGGAACGGGAATTACACATATAGTAGGCTATTTAAGTTGTCCCATAGCTTACTGGATCTCTTTTTTTAAGGCTTTTTTCCCTCTCTGTGTGTCATTTTGGATAGTTTCTTTTGCTATGTCTTAAAATTTATTAATCTTTTCTTCTGCAATGTCTAATCTACTGTTAATCTCATTCAGTGTATGTTTATAAATAGACATTATAAGCAGTTTGAGATTCCTAGCAAAATTGACTAGAACATTCAGTGTATTCTTCATCTTAGACATTTAAGTTTTCATCTCTAGAAGTTTGGTTTCAGTCTTTTTGTTACATCTTCCTTGTCTCTGCTAAACATGCTCAATATTTCCTCTATTTAATAAGTAGAGTAGAGTTATACTAATTATTTTGATGTCTTTGACATTGTGAGTTAAACTCACCCGGTTTGGGTGAGTTTGGGTGCTGGATAATTTTGTATTCCAATAAATAGCCTAGATCTTTGTTTTAGTTGCTTGGAAGCAGTTTGATACTTTTGGTTTTTACTTTTGAGCTTTGTTATGTGGGACCAGGGCAGCATTTAGGCTACAGCTGGTTATTTCCCATTACTGCAGCAAGACCCTTCTGGGTTCTCTATGCAATGGCTGATGAATGACCAGGTTTACCAGTCTGGCAAGTATGAAGGTCTGAAGAGGCACTATTCATAGCACAATGTGAGCTCCAAGTACCAATTTATCTCACCCACTCGTGTCCTTCTCTCTCTCAGCTCAGTAATCTCCCCACATGCATGTGCTGGTCTACACTCAGCTGAATCACACTCTATGTGTGGGTATTCACAGGTTTATTGACTTCTTTTGCTTCACATTTTTTGAAACTGCTTTTGTTTTATTACTTTTGTTAATTATGTAACGTTTTCATGGGTCCAAAGTCAGATCTATTAAAAGCCATATTTAATGAAGACTAGCTTCTATCCTTGATCCCTTGCCCTATTTCCTCCCTTCCATGTTTAAAAATTTCATGGTTCATACTTTCATTTAAAAATATATTCAGATAAATGAACCTCTCTCCTACTGCTTAAGAAATTGGTAACATATTATACACATTTTGTCTCCTTTGTTTAGTAATATATGCTGGAGCACAGTAGTACATGGCAATATGCTTCACTTCTTTTTAAAGCTTCCAAATTCTCCTCTGTGTAGATGTACTATTGTTTATTCAATCTGTAACCTAATGACGGACATATGAGTATTTGCAATCTTTTGCTAGTTCAAATAGTGCTGTAATGAATAGCCTTGCACATTCAGGGTTGTTTGTTTGTTTTATTGCCAGTTTATCTTTGAGATAGATTTCTAGAAGTGAGATTGCTTAGAGAATAAATGCATACATAATTTTGGTAGATATTTCCAAAAGCCGCTTTGTATTCCCACCAGCAATGTATGAGAGTGATGTTTCCCCACAAAGTACGTTATCAAACTTTTGGAGTTTATTCTGTCTATTTATCTATCTATCTATCTATCTACCTATCTACCTATCTATCTATCTATCTATCTATCTATCTATCTATCTATCTAATCTATCCATCCATCCATCTGTCTATTGTATATCTACTTTTGTCTTTTACAAATATAATATTTCATTGCATGGTCTATTTTACTTGCTTTTGGTATATTTTTTGGAACTTAGGAAGCTATATTTTCATGTCTTACAGCAAACACACTTGAGATTAAAGTACACAAAATGTCCCCAAATCTAAATTTGGAGTGGAAGGGAAGAAACCGCTTTTAGCCTCAGGTTTCAGCTGAGATGTCCAACACAGCTTACCAGAAACCTTGCTTACTGGGAGTCAAATGGTGTTGCTTGCAAAGATTAATAAAAGTGATACTTTTTTTCTCATTTAGCTATTTAGCCAGAGATTTTTGTTTAAATTATCTTAATGAGGAGTGGGGGGTTGTGGTATTCTACATCTCTAATATCTAGGAGGAATCACCTTTCCAGGGCTGCTGATTTTGGTGTCATCAGTTTTAGATTATTAATGCCTAGAGATCAGACATAAGTCTGGCATTATTAATGCCATAGAGATCAGTGTAGTGACATGCACATCATGCCCCAGTGAGCATTGCTTCTCCTATATGTGGACATTGTGTCTATAGTATTTATAGAGGAAGATGAGGGGTAAGGTGATCTTCATGGAGCTGTCTCATGCCCTGGCATATCGAATGGCTACCACAGTGCATGCCACTGCTGATGCTCAAAGCAGGTTTCTGTATTTTTGCATCTGTGTCATAGATGCCTGTTCTCCTACCCAGGTCAGGGCACAGCCCTGGTAGAGCGCTGCCGTGAGGGCTGAAGTCAATTATTTAGAGGCTGCAGAAGGCACAGGGAGTTTCTATAAGTAACAGTGAGGTCAGACCTCATAACTGATTCAGTCTCAGCCGGTTCACAAGTTCTTGAAATTTTTCTTTCACTTTCAATCACAGGAAGATCTCAACAGGAAGATCTAAACAGAACATGAGAAGTCCGTGATCTTTATCGTCCTTCTTGTTAACCTGATACATAGCTCATGGTACAGTAGCTATCGCTTGTAAAACTGATGGTGAAACATTAAGCACTTGCTAAAAATGTTCCCAAGATGGGGTAGTAACATGACATTTATAATCGTACCAGCTCAGTTTTTGAACGGGACCAAAGCCATACCAATGTTTATATGGAGGGAAACTTGCTTTCAATGCATGCCTCGTTTGTGCCAGGGAGTGTGCTAAGCCAGACACCTTCTGTTCCATGAAGTTCTCACCATATACCTGTGAGGTGCAGAGGACTCTCCATTTTACAGGTAAAGAGTTTGTATTTTAAGAGGTGAAGAAACCCTCCCATTGCCGTATAGCTAGTAAGTGGCAAGACGACATTTCAAATAGAAGTGTAGTTAATTCTAAAACCAGAACTGGAAAGTACTGCCAAGACGAGATGGGAACAGTGGGAGCTGAGTGATGCTAAAGTCTAGATCTCATCAGGAACTCTAAAGAAGCCTCTCTTTTTTTTATTATACTTCAAGTTCTAGGGTATATGTGCACAACGTGCAAGTTTGTTATGCATACATGTGCCATGTTGGTGTGCTGCACCCATTAACTCGTCATTTACATGAGGTATATCTCCTAATGCTATCCCTCCCCCTCCCCCCTCCCCACAATAGGAACCGGTGTGTGATGTTCCCCTTCCTGTGTCCAAGTAATGTAAATGACGAGTTAATGGGTGCAGCACACCAACATGGCACATGTACCCATATGTAACAAACCTGCGCTTAGAACTTAAAGTATAATAATAAAAAAAGAAGAAAGAAAAAAAAGCATGCAACATGAACCTTTCAATTCTCAGAATAAACTGCCATATCTGGGCTCCCAGTGCCTGGGACGTCAGAAAGGAGGCAGGTTTACTCTGACAGTATGGTTTGAAGATACTGACCAAAAAAATTTACAAAGAGATTATTTTGGATTCTTGATAAGGTGGGGGTAGAATCAAGGAGTTGCACCTGTCCTTCATTAAGCCCTTCTGGGTGTGAGGGGCACATGCAGGTAAGTCACCCTTGTGCAACATGAATGTGCAAACAGAGCAGCCAGAAGCACTCTGGGTAAGTCAGGTGCAGAATAATGGGCGAAACCTTAGAAAAACTGGAAGAATATTAGAGCCCTAGTATTTCCCACTCCATATGAAATAGCAGTTTTTTTCTGTCCATCTGTGCCCATAGAAGCTGGACTGCAGGGAAAGGTAATCTCATAGGAGTAGGCATGCTCTTTGGTGCAGCCAAGGATTGTTTAGCAGACACAGAGATCCCTGCCTCCAGAACAAGAGGTAAGGGTGTATCATGGGAATGGGACCCAAATTTGGCCACTTGATCTGTTTCAAAGATGGTCCAAAGATGTTTGTTTGTTTGTTTTGAGACAGGGTCTCACTCTGTCACCCAGGCTGGGGTGCAGTGGTGCCATCTCAGCTCACTGCAACCTCTGCCTCCCGAGTTCAAGCAATCCTCCCACCTCAGCCTCCTGAGTAGCTGGGATTATAGGCATGCACCACCATGCCCGGTTAATTTTTACATTTTTAGTAGCGATGGGGTTTCGCCATGTTGGCCAGGCTGGCCTCGAACTCCTGACCTCAGGTGATCTGCGCCCCAAAGTGCTGGGATTACAGGAGTGAGCCACCACGCCCTGCCGAAGATCTTTGTTTCAAGCCTACTTCTATCTAAGATTTTTAAGGCCCAGGTGATATCTGAATCATAAGAGTATCTCAGAAATGTTATCCTCCCTCTGTCAACATGGGAAAGGCTGTGGATTTGACCTACTTGCCACAAGTCCTTCAATCCTCCAGATGCCAAGCTGAGCCGGCCCACCTTGGTCTAACTCCAGAGCATTTTGATTTGTACTTCCTCGTGGCATTTCAGCCCTTGGAGAACACTATTATACCAGTAATATTATGTAAGGAAGGCTGAGATTTTGGTTTGCCTTAACATTCTCCACTTCATCCCAGGGGTATCCCTTTCTCTGGACATGATACAGATTTACATGCATTCCATGTTCCTGCCATAGAAACTATCATTAGTCCTTTGCTGTCCAATATTCATTAAAAAACCTAGTGGCAAAATTTCGTATTCATAAAGGTTAGCTGGAAAGATATGACCACCACCAATTTCTCCCCATCTTCTAAATCTTACTGCTGGATCCACCCATTTCATGACCATGACATTTAAGGGGACAGAGGTCTCCTCTGCCCACTTGCTCTCACTCCCAGTTGTTTGTCCTGAGTGTGCTCTGATTTCATGCTGTTGATTTCAATTAAGGATATGACAAGAGATATTGTCACCTTCTGTATCATGCCATGTTTTCAGGTTTTCCTCCTCTACATTGAAATATTCTCTTTCTCTGCTGTCTTAGTATCTGGGAAGCTGTTTCTCCTGAGTAGCAAGTTTGTTTTTAATCCTAGGGTTTGAGTTGGTGAGCATACCGATCATCTTTTCTGCTTTGGCCACTAGGAATCATAGAATCAAATTTACCTCTCTCTTCAAAGATTATATGGTATGCAATTCTTTTTCTTTTTTTTCTTTTTCTTTTTTTTTTCTTTTTTTTTTTTTTTTTCTTTCTTTTTGAGATGGAGTTTCACTCTTGTTGCCCAGGCTGGAGTGCAATGGCATGATCTAGGCTCACCGCAGCCTCCACCTCCCAGGTTCAAGTGATTCTCCTGTCTCAGCCTCCTGAGTAGCTAGGATTATAGGCATGCACCACCATGCCTGGCTAATTTTGTATTTTTAGTGGAGACAGAGTTTCTCCATGTAGGTCTGACTGGTCTCGAACTCCCAACCTCAGGTGATCCGCCTGCCTTGGCCTCCCAAAGTGCTGGGATTACAGGCGTGAACAACCCCGCCTGGCCTATATGGTATGCATTTCTGTGTTAATCTTACTCATAGATTATGACTTCCCTGATTTTATTTTTCCTCTACCCTGATTTCAACTAATTAGTGTAATGTTTTGTATAGTATAACATATGTTCTTTTAGGCTCCCTCAAATGCTTTATGAAATGAAAGGGTATATATTAATAAATAAATTATAGAACTATAAAATGGAGATTAAAAATGTTCCTGTCCCCTCCCAGATTAAAGCTACTCATCAGAACTCATCAGAAAAATCAGGTGTATTAGTCTGCTCGGGTTGCCATAACAAAGTACCATAACCAAGTTGCTTAAACAACAGAAATGTATTTTCTGACAGTTTTAGAGGCTGAACATCCAAGATCAAGGTGCCAGCAGGTTTGGTTTCTCCTGAGAACTCTCTCCTTAGCTTCTAGATGACTGTCTTCTTTCAGTGTTCTCATATGTCCTTTTTCTATGTGGACCCACGTCCCTGGTGTCACTGTGAGTCCAAATTTCTTCTTATAAGGACACCAGTCTGATTAGATTAGGGCCCACAATAACAGCCTTGTTTTAACTTAATCACATCTTTCAAGGCCTGGTCTACAAATATACAAATATTCAGAGGTAATGAGGGTTAGGACTTCAACACATGAATTTGGGGGATACACAGTTCTGTCTATAACATAAGGTGTTTTTATTATCTGTGGTGGAAGGACTTTCTTACAGGCCCTTTTCTCCCTTGGTCATGAGGCATAGGTATGAGTGTTTGGAAGGCACTCACACAGACCATGGCACTAGCATCAAATGCCTTCCACAGGACCTCCACCTGTGGAACAGAGGTGATTGATGGGATTTGGTTTGTAAACTTTTTTGCTTAGTGTCACCTATGACAGATAAAGAGGACAAGCCTTATGCTCTCCCATTAGAAATTTTTGTCCACTCCTGTGCCTAGGTCTCAGGTTCTAGGTGGTGCACAGTTCCAGACCTGCCAGCAGCACCACAGCTTATATCTCAGCAACAACTGGTCCAGGGCACACCTGAATTTCACACAGATTATTCTCAGGATGGTCTGTTATCACCCAGAGGTTCTTAATAAGACAAACTCAGTGCTACTGACTTCACTGTCATGGTGCAGCACAGCTTGGAGAAATGGGAAAGAGCATGCCTGTCTTTGCCTCACCTGTCATCCAAAGCGGGAGAGAGAACTCTGATTTCTTAACATTGTCTCTGCAAGTCAAAGGATCCAAATTCTTGACACCAGCAGTTAAAACATAGGGCCTTTGAGGGAGTTTTCCAGGAGGTCTGAGAAAGCCAACTCATTATCCAGGTCTCTGAGCAGACAAATAATTATGAGACTCTGAAATATATTTTCCCACGCAAGTCAGAAATGTCTCAGCCTCTGTTTTGCACTGTTGATTACACTATTGGGTGGAAACCTGTTACAGTTCTTGGTCATAGACTTACCCTTGATGCCTGGCAGCATGAGTAGGAAACTGAGCTAATGTGTGGTCCTGCCTTATATCAAAATGTGTGTGCACCCTCACCAGCGTCAGGTCAAAAATGAGAGGCAAGAGGAATTTCAGACATAGCAGGAGTGCCTCTGCTGTTATAGCAGCTTATAAGAGAAAAGAAGACAGCATTATTTTGCAGTGTATTTTGTCAGCAGCAATGTTCTGATCCCAAGAAATTGTGATGTTCACCATGGTGAATCAGTGAACTAGCTGAGACTTGAGAGAAGCAGGGAGAATGCAGCTTACATAAGCCCAGGCTGCTACCCAGGTCAGGGGTTCTGTCTCCGTTGTCTCTTGCCGAAGTCATTGTTGACTAGACAATTGTCAGTTAGTGTTCTAGGCCCAGGAATGGCCCCTGCTGCTGTCATGCTGCCAGACTCTCTGTGACCCCACCCAGCACTTGATGCAGGAGGTTTGAGACAGCTTTCAACTGTGCACCTAGATTTCTACTAGTATGCCAAACTCTGTAAGATCAGATAACTGCTTACTGGAAAAATCAAGATCTTCCCTTTCTTTTTTTAAAAGGTGTTGTTTTTTAATTTTAGGTTCACAGCAAAATTGAGAGGAAGAAACAGAGATTTCCCATATATCCCCTGCCCCCACACATGCATAGCCTCCCCATTATCAACATCCTGCACCAAGATGGTACATTTGTTGCAGCTGATGAACCTGCATTCATACAACATAATCACCTAGTCTACAGTTAGCTTTAAGGCTCACTGTTGGTGTTGCACATTCTATGGGTTTGAACCAATGTATAATGTCATGTATCCATCATTATAGTATCATACAGAATAGTTTCACTACCCTAAAAATACCCTGTACTCTGCCTAGTCAAACGTCCCAACCCCTGGCAACCACTGATCTTTTTACTGTCTCCACAGTTTTGCCTTTTCCGGAATGTCATATAGTTATAATGATATAGTATGTGCCCCTTTTCAGTTTGGCTTCTTTCACTTAGTAATATTTAAGATTCCTCCATGTCTTTTCATGGCCTAATAGCTCATTTCTTTTTAGCATTTGTAAAATATCCCATTGTTGGGATATACCACAGTTTATCCATTCATCTGCTGAAGGACATCTTGGTTGCTTCCAAGTTTTGGCAACTATAAGTAAAGCTGCTGTAAACATCCATGTTCACTTCTCTCTGTGGACATATTTTCAGCTCCTTTAGGTAAATACCAAGGAGTGTGATTACAGAATCATATGGTAAAATATGTTCAGTTTTGTAAAAAAAACAAAAAAAAACAAAATAAAACAAGAAGTCCACCAAACTGTCTTCCAAAATGGCTGAACCGTTTTGCATTCCCTCCAGCAATGAATGAGAGTTCCTGTTGCTCCTCATCCTTGTCAGCATTTGGTGTTGTCAGTGTTCCAGATTTTGGTCATTCTAATAAGTATGTAGTAGTATCTCATTGTCTTAATTTGCATTTCCCTGATGACATATGATGTGGAACATCTTTTCATATGCTTACTTGCCATCTATATATTTTCTTTGGTGAGGTACCTGTTAAGGCCCATTTTTTAGTTAGGTTGTTTGTTATCTTATTGTTGAGTTTTAAGAGTTCTTTGTGTGTTTTACATAATAGCCCATTATCAGATAAGTGTTTTGCAAATATCTTCTCCCAGTATGTGGCTTGTCTCTCATCTTCTTGACATTGTCGTTTACAGAGCAGTCCAGATTATCATTCCTTGCTCTCAAAAATCATGCCTTTGTTGTTGTATCTAAAAAGTCATTGCCATACTCAAGGTAATCTAGGCTTTTTTTTGTTATCTTCTAGGAGTTTTATAGTCTTGTACTTTACATTTAGGTCTATGATCCATTTTGAGATAATTGTTGTGAAGGGTGTAAGGTCTGTGCCAAGATTCAATTATTTGCATATGGATATACAGTTGTTCCAGCACAGTTTGTTAAAAAGACTGTCTTTATTTCACTGCATTGCCTTTTGTAATCTGTCAAAGATCAATTGAATACAGTTATGTGGGTCTATTTCTGGACTTTCTGTTCTGTTTCATTGATCTCTTTGTCTATTCTTTTGCCAATACTACATTGTCTTGATCACTGTAACTTTATGGTAAACTCTTGATGTCAGATATTGTTACTTTTCAAACTTTGTTTTCTTCCTTCAAAATTGTGTTGACGATTCCAAACATTTTTTACGTCTCCATATAAACTTTAGAATCTGTCAGCATCCACAAAGTAACTTGCTGGGATTTTGATTGGCATTGCATCTATTGATGAAGTTGGGAGGAACTAACATCTTTTTTTTTTTTTTTTTAAGAGATAGAATCTCACTCTGTAGTCCAGGCTGGAGTGCAGTGGTGTGATGATAGCTCACTGCAGCCTCAAACTGCTAGGCTCAGGTGATCCTTCTGCCTCAGGCTCCCAAGTAGCTGAGACTACAGGGGTGTGCCACTACATCCAACTAATAGAACT
Source organism: Papio anubis (assembly GCF_008728515.1). Classification (NCBI taxonomy): domain Eukaryota; kingdom Metazoa; phylum Chordata; class Mammalia; order Primates; family Cercopithecidae; genus Papio; species Papio anubis. The sequence goes on along the minus strand of NC_044977.1, from coordinate 160,233,853 downwards.
AACATCTTACCAATATTAAGTCTTATTATCCATTAGTATAAAATCTCTCTCCTTTTTTTTTTAGTTCTTCTTTGATTTATTTCATCAGAGTTTCATAATTTCCCTCATATAGATCTTATATATATTATGTTAGATTTATACCCGTTTCATTTTGGGGGGGTGCTGGTGTAAAGAGCATTATGTTTTTAATTTCAAATTCCACTGATTCATTGCTGATATGTAGAAAAGTGATTGACCTTTATATACTAATCTTGTATCCTGCAACCTAGCTAGAATCACTTATTAGTTCCAGCAGCCTTTTTATCCATTATTTTTTATTTTCTACATAGACAATCATGTCATCTCTGAAAGAAAGAGAGCATTATTTCTTCTTTCCCAATCTGTATATATTTATTTCCTTTTTTTATCTTGTTGCATTGGCTAGAACTTGCAGTACAATGTTGAAAAAGTGTGGTGAGAGAGAACATTTTTGCCTTGTAACTGATATTAGTTGGAAAAGCTTTGAGTTTCTCACCCTTAAGTATGATGTTAACTGGAAGTTTTTTTAGATATTCTTTATCAGGTTGAGGAATTTTTCCTGTATTCCTAGTTTACTGAGAGTTTTTATGAATGGGTGCTATATTTTGTCAAATGCTTTTGTTTGCCTCTATTTATATGATCATGTGATGTTTTTATTTTTAGTCTGTTGATGTAATGAATTACATTAATTGATTTTTGAACACGGAACTAGCCTCATTTAGAGGGGATATATCCCACTTGGTCACGTTGTATAATTCTTTTTATATATTGTTGGATTTTATTTGCAAATATTTTGTTAAAACTTTTTATGTTCATGTTTATGAAAAATATTGGTCTGTAGTTTAATTTTCTTATAACATCTTTGGTTTTGGTTTTTATTTTGGTATAGGTCATTGTGGTCTCATAGAATGAGTTAGGAAATATTCCTTCTGCTTCTATCCTCTGAAAGGATTGTAGGGAATTGTTATAATTTCTTCCTTAAATGTTTGGTAGAAGCAACAGTGAACCCATCTGGGCCTGGTGCTTTCTGATGTGGAAGGTTATTAATTATTGATTCAATTTATTGAATAGATATAGACCTATTCAAATGATCTATTCTTGTACAAGTTTTAGCAACTTCTGTCTTTCAAGAAATTGGCGCATTTCATCTAAGTTATCAAATTTGTGGACATAGAGTCCTTAATAGTATTGTTTTATGATCTTTTAAATGTTTCTTATATCTATAGTGATGTCCCCTCTTTCATTTCTTATACTAGCAATTGGTGTTCTCTCTTTTTTTTCTTAATTAGCCTGTTTAGTGGCTTATCAATTTTACTGATCTTTTCAAAGAACCAGCTTTTGGTCTTCTTGATTTTCTGTATTGATTTCCCATTTTTAATTTCATTGATTTCTGCTCTAATTCTTCATTATTTCTGCTTACTTTGATTAAATTTGCTTTTCTTTTTCTAAGGTAGAAACTTAGATTATGGATTTTATATCTTTCTCCGTTTCTAATATATGCTTTCAATGCTACAAATTTTTTCCTAAGCACTGCTTTCACTATATCCACAAATTTTGATGTTGTGTTTTCATTTGTATTTAGTTCAAAATGTTAAAAATTTATCTTGAGATTCCTTTAACCCATGTGTTATTTAGAAGTGTGTTGTTTAATCTCCATGTGTTTTGGGATTTTCTAGTTATCATTCTGTTATTGATGTCTAATTTACTTCCACTGTAGTCTGAGTACAGACATTGTATGATTTCTATTTTTAAAAAAATTCTAAATGTCTTTTATGACCCTAAATATAGTCTGTCCCCATGAATATTACATGTGAGCTTGAGAAGATTTGTATTCTGCTGCTGTTGAATGAAGTAGTCTGTAGATGTCAGTTTTATCCTTTTGATCAATGATATTGTCAAGTTCAACTATGTCCTTACTGATTTTCTATCTGCTGGATCTACTTCTGAAAGAAGGATGTTGAGGTCTCCAATGATGATAGTGGATTTATCTTATTTTTCCTTTCAGTGCTGTCAGTTTTTGCTTCACGTATTTTGACACTGTTGTTAGGCACATACGCATTGAGGAACATGTGTGTTAAGGATTATTTTGACTTCTTAAATAATTGACCTCTTTATTATTATGTAATGCCTTTATTTATCCCTCATAGCTTCCCTTGCTTTGAAATCTGCTCTGTCTGAAATTATTAAGGCTCCCCTTGATTTCTTTCTTTTTTTTTTTTTTTTTTTTTTTGAGATGGAGTCTCGCTCTGTCGCCCAGGCTGGAGTGCAGTGGCCGGATCTCAGCTCACTGCAAGCTCCGCCTCCCGGGTTTAAGCCATTCTCCTGCCTCAGCCTCCCGAGTAGCTGGGACTACAGGTGCCTGCCACCTCGCCCGGCTAGTTTTTTTGTAATTTTTAGTAGAGACAGGGTTTCATCATGTTAGCCAGGATGGTCTCGATCTCCTGACCTCGTGATCCACCCGTCTCGGCCTCCCAAAGTGCTGGGATTACAGGCATGAGCCACCTTGCCCGGCCCCTTGATTTCTTTTAATGAGTTTTCACATGGTATCTTGTTCTCCAACCAATTGCTTTTAACCTATTGTGTCTTTATATTTAAAGTGAGTTTCTTGTAATTAACATGTAGTTGGATCTTATTTTTTGATGATTTCTTTTAATTGGTACATTTAGATCATTGATGTTCAATGTGATTATTGATGTAGTTGGGTTAGTATCTACCCTATTTCTTACTGTTTTCTATTTGTTGTCTCTGTTCTTTGTTCCATTTTTATCTTCTAGTCCTTTCTGCCTTTTTTTTAAAGAGGCCAAATAAAGATTTTTAAGGCTGATTTGAATAGTCAGTACAGGTTGAGTATCCCTTATCTGAAATGCTTAGGACCAGAAGTGTTTCAGATTTTGGATTTTTCTTTTTTTGTGGGTGGGGGGGGAATATTTGGTTCAGTGTCCCTAATTTGAAAACCTGAAATTTGAAATGCTCCAATGAATATTTCTTTTGACCTTCATGGTGGTGCTGAAAAAGTGTCAGATTTGTGAGCATTTTAAATTTTGGATTTTTGGATTAGGGATACTCAACCTGTAGTACATTATCTTGAGAATCATGAAGAAAAAATTAGAGATGAGTACACATCATATTGTGAGGCTGTAATTTTGTTATGTGTAAATTTTTTTGCATTAAACAATTTTTAAGGCCAATTTGTTTCTAAAAACAATGGATATGGATTGCCTTTTACATAAATTAATATATCTGCTCCATTTTATTTAACTGTTGCAAAATACTCTATATTATGGATACACCATCTGTTTTTAACTAGTATGCTATTGTTTTCTTTTTACGGTTTTAATTGAGCAGATTCCCTTATCTCTCCTTTCTAGCATATCAGTTATACTTTTTTTAGTGGTTGTCCTAGAATTGGCAGTATACATTTACAACTAATCCAAGTTTACTTTCCTTTTAAAATTAAATTTAAATTTTTTTGAGAAAGGATCTCATCTGTTGCTGAGCTGGAGTGGAGTAGTGTGATTTCAGTTCACTGCAGCCCTGACCAGCCCCCCTGAGTAGCTGGGACCAAAGGTGAGTGCCACCACACCTGGCTAATTTTTGTATTTTTTGTAGAGATGGGGTTTCACCATGATGCCCAACCTGGTCTTGAACTCCTGAGCTCAAACCATTCACCTGCCTTGGCCTCCCAAATTGCTGGGATTACAGGCGTGAGCCACCATGCCTGGCCCAAGTCTGCTTTCAAACAATGTTATACCACTTCATAGGTAGTGTGGGTACCTTATAATAACAAAATAATCCTAATTCTCTCCTCCGTCACTTCTATAATTACCATCACTCCATTTATATATAAACATACATAAGAAAATATATATACACGCATGCACACATAAGCATACATCATTGAATACATTTTTACTATTATTATTAGAACAAGTTGTCTGTTAGATTAAGAAAAATAAAAGTTTGTAAAACCTACCTTCCTTGATTCTTTCTTCAGTGGTCTTTCTTTATGTAGATCTGAGTTTCTGACCTATGTTATTTTCCTTCGTTTAACATTTCTTACAAGGCAGGTCTGCTAGCAACAAATTCCCTCAATTTTTGTTTGTCTGAGGAAGTCTTTATTTCTCCTTTACTTTTGAAGGACAATTTCTCAAGGTACAGAATTCTAAGTTGGTGGGATTTTCTGTTATAACTTTATATATTTCACATGGCTTTCATTTTACTTGCATGATTTCTGAGAAGTCTAATGTAATTCTTGTATTTGTTCCTGTATAGGCAAAATGGTTTCCCCTACTCTGGCTTCTTTCAGCATTTTTTCTTTACCTTTAATTTTCTGTGGTTTGAAAATAATCTGCCTAGGTGGTGGTGGTGGTAATGGTGGTGATGTTTCTTTTTGGTGTAAATCCTACTTAGTGATCTCTAAGCTTCCTGGATCTACGGATTGTTGTCTGACATCAATTTGAGGAAATTCTCAGGCATTATTGTTTTAAATATTTCTTCTTTTCTCTCTGTTTTCCCTCTAGTATTTTTCATACATCTGTGTATGTATGTAGCAGTGTCATAATCCTTAGATATTCTCTTCTGTTTCTTTTAGTCTGTGTTCTCTTTGTTTTTCAGGTTTTGGAGATTTCTATTAAGATATCCTCAAGCTCAGAGATTTTTTCCTCAGCCATTTTCCATCTACTAATAAGCCCATCAAAGGCATTCTTTGTTTCTGTTACAGTATTTTTTTACACTTTTATTTTAGGCTTAGGACTGCTTGTGCAGATTTGTTATACAGATAAATTGTATGTAGCAAGATTGTGATTTAAGATTATTTCATCACCCAGGTGACAAGCATTTAATTTATGGGTGGCCTTTGTTTTTATTTTTGTTTGAAACAGAGTCTCGCTGTGTCGCCCAGGCTGAAATACAGTGGCACCATCTCAGGTCACTGCAACCTCCACCTCCTAGTTTCAAGTGATTCTCATGCCTTAACCTCCTAAGTAGCTGGGATTACAGGCATGTGCCATCACAGTAATATTTTTAGTAAAGCCAGGGTTTCACCATGATGTCCAGGCCAGTCTCGAACTCCTGGCCTCAAGTGATCCACTTGCCTCGGCCTCCCAAAAGTGCTGTGATTACAGGCATGAGCCACCATGCCTAGCCCTTGATAGGTAATTTTCGATCCTTACCCTCCTCCCACCATCTGCCTCTCAGTAGGCCCCAATGTCTGTTGTTCCCTTCTTTGTGTTCATGTATACTCAATGTTTAGCTTCCACTTATAAGTGAAAACATACAACATTTGGTTTTCTGTTCCTGTGTTAGCTTGCTTAGGATAATGGCCTCCAGCTCCATCCATGTTGCTGCAAAGGATATGATCTCATTCTTTTTATGGCTGTGTAGTATTCCATGGTGTATATGTACTACATTTTCTTTATCTAGTCTACCATTGATGAACATTTAGGTTTATTCTATGTCTTTGCTTTTGTGAATACTGCTGCAGTGAACGTTATGTGTGCACATGTCTTTATCGTAGAATGATTTCTATTCCTTTGGGTACATACCCAATAATGGAATTGCAAGGATGATTGGTAATTCTATTTTTAAGTTATTTGAGAAATTACCAAGCTGGTTTCCAAAATAACTCAACTAATTTACATTCCCACTGGCAGTGTATAAGCATTCCCTTTTCTCTGTGTCCTCTTCAGCATCTGTTATTTTCTGACTTTTTAGTAATAGCCATTGTGACTGGTGTGAAATGGTATCTCATTGTGGTTTTGATATGCATTTCTCTGAGGATTAGTGATATTAAGCATTTTTTCATATGTTTTTTGGACACATATATGTCTTCTTTTAAGAAGTGTCTGTTCATATCCTTTGTACACTTTTTAATGGGGTTGTTAGTTGTTTGCTTGCAGATTTGTTTCAGTTCCTGATAGATTCTGGATATTAGACCTTGTCAGATGTATAGTTTGTAAATATTTTCTCCCATTCTGTAGGCTGTTCGTTTACTCTTGACAGTTTCTTTTGATGTGCAGAAGCTCTTTAATTTAATTAGGTTTCATTTGTCAATTTTTGTTTTTGTTGCAATTACTTTTGTCATCTTCATCATTAAATCTTTGCCAAGGCCTGTGTGCAGAATGGTATTTCCTAGATTACCTTCCAGGATTTTTATTGTTTTAGGTTTTACATTTAAGTCTTTAATCCATCTTGAGTTGATTTTTGTACATGGTATAAGGAAGGGGTCCAGTGTTAATCTTCTGCATATGGCTAGCCAGTTATTCCAACACCATTTATTGAATAGCAAGTCTTTCCCCACTTTTTGTTTTTGTCCACTTTGTCCAAGATCAGATGGTTGTAGGTGTGTGACTTCATTCCTGGCCTCTCTGTTCTGTTCCATTGGTCTATGTGTCCATTTTTTGTATGAGTACATACTGTTTTGGTTATGGTATCCTTGTGATATCGTTTGAAGTCAGGTGATGTGATGCCTCTAACTTTGTTCTTTTGCTTAGGATTACCTTGGCTATTAGGGCTGTATTTAAGGTTCATATGAATTTTAAAATACTTTTTTGTAATACTGTGAAGAATGTCATTAGTAGTTTGATAGGAATAGTATTGAATATGTAAATTGCTTTGGGCAGTATGACTATTTTAACAATATTGATTCTTCCTAATCATGAGTGTGAAATATTTTTCTATTTGTTTGTGTAATCTCTGATTTCTTTGAGCAATGTTTCGTAATTCTCACTGTAGAGAATTTTCACCCCCTCGTTAACTATATTCCCAGGTGTTTTGTTCTTTGTATGGCTATTGTGAAAGAGATTGCATTCTTGATTTGACCCTCAGCTTGGACATTGATGGTTTATAGAAATGCTACTGATTTTTGTACATTGATTTTGTAGGCTGAAGCTTTGCTGAGGTCATTTATCAGATTTAGGAGCTTTTGAACAGAGACTGTGGGGTTTTCTAGGTATAGACTCACATTGTCTACGAACAGATAGTTTGATTTCTTCTCCTATTTGGATAACTTTTATTTCTTTGTCTTTCCTGATTGCCCTGACTAGGACTTACAGTACTTTGTTGAATAGAAATGGTGAGAATGGGCATCCTTGTCTTGTTCTGTTTCTCAAGGGGATTGCTATGGCTTTTTTTTGTTCAGTATGATGTTGGCTGTGGGTTTGTCAGAGATGCCTCATTATTTTGAGTTATGTTCCTTCAGTGTCTGGTTTGTTGTGGAGAGTTTTTAACGTGAAAATATGTTGAATTTTATCAAAAACCATTTCTTCATCTGTTAAGATGATCGTGTGGTTTTTGTTTTTAGTTCTGTTTCTGTGATGAATCACATTTATTAATTTGTGTATGTTGAACCAACCTTGCATCCCAGTAATAAAGCCTACTTGATCATGGTGGTTTAGCTTTTTGATATGCTGCTGGATTTTTAGCTAGCATTTTATTGAGGATTTTTGCATCTATGTTCATCAAGGGTATTGTTGTGTGTCTGCCATATTTTCGGTATCCGGATGATGCTGGCCCCATAGAGTGAGTTAGGGAGGAGTCCCACCTCCTTAATTTTTTGGAATAGTTTCCATAGGAATGGTACAAGGTCTTCTTTATACATCTGGAAGAATTCATCTGTGAATCTCTCTGGCATGGGACTTTTTCTTGTTAGTAGGCTTTTTATCACTGATTCAGTTTCAGACCTCATTTTTGGTCTGTTTTCAAGAGTTCATTTTCTTCCTGGTTCAATGTTGGGAGGTTGTAGGTTTCCAGGAATGTATTGGTTTCTTCCAGGTTTTTTAGTTTGTATGCATAAATATGTTTGTAGTAGTCTCTGAGGATTTTTTTATTTCTATGGAGTTGGTGGTAATATCCGATTTGTCATTTCTAATTGTGTTTATTTGTGTCTTCTCCTTTTTTTCTTTATTATTCTAGCTAGTGGTGTATCAGTCTTATTTATTCTTTTAAAAAAACAATTCCTGGAGGAATCTTTTGGAGGTTTCTCACATCTCAATTGCATTCAGTTCAGCTCTGATTTTGGTTAGTTCTTGTCTTCAGCTTTGGGGTTGGTTTGCTCTTGTTTTTCTAGTGCTTCTAGTTGTGATGTTAGGTTGTTAATTCAAGATTTAACTTTTTGATGTGAGCATCTGGCACTATAAACTTTCCTCTTAGCACTACTTTAGCTGTGTCCAAGATTCTGGTATGTTGTATCTTTGTTCTCATTAGTTTCAAATAATTTCTTGATTTCTAATTGCATTGCTTACCCAAAAGTCATTCAGGAGAAGATTGTTTAATTTCCATGTACTTATATGGTTTTTAGAGATCTCCTTAGTATTGATTTCTGCTTTTATTGTGCTGTGGACTGAGAGCTTGGTTGGTATGATTTCGATTTTTTTTATTTTGCTGAGAATTGTGTTGTGGCTGATTGTATGTTTGATTTTAGAGTATGTGCCATGTGGCAATGAGAAGAATGTATGTTCTGTTGTCTGGGGTGGAGAGTTCTGTAGATGTCTGTTGGGTTCTTTTGGTCAAATGTCAAGTTCAAGTCCTGAATATCTGTTTTCTGCCTTGGTGTTCTGTGTGATACTGTCAGTGGGGTGTTGAAGTCTCTCACTATTATTGTGTGGTTATCTAAGTCTCTTTGTAGGTCTCTCAGAACATGGTGCTTCTGCGTTGGGTGCATATATATTTAGGATAGTTAGGTCTTCTTGTTGAATTGAACCCTTTACCATTATGTAGTGCACTTCTTTGCCTTCTTTGATTATTGTTGGTATAAAGTCTGTTTGGTCTGAAATTAGAATAGCACCCCTGCTTTTTTCTGTTTTCCATTTTTATGGTAGATTTTTCTCAGTTCCTTTACTTTGAGCCTATGTGTGCCATTGCATGTGAGATGGGTCTCTTGAAGACAGCATACAGTTGGGTCTTGCTTCTTTATCCGGCTCAACACAGTGCCTTTTAATTGTGGCATTTGGTCTGTTTACATTCAAGGTTAATATTGATATGTGTAGATTTGATTCTGTCATCATGTTATTAGCTGGGGTTATTATACAGACTTGATTGTGTAGTTGTTTTATAGTGTCAACAGTCTTTGTATTTGTGTTTTCGTGGTAGTTGGTAACAGTCTTTCCTTTTCATATTTAGCACTCCCTAGAGGACCTTTTGTAAGGTAAGCCTGGTGGTAATGTATTTCCTTAGAATTTGCTTGTCTTAAAAGGATCTTAGGGTTTTGTTGTTGTTGTTGTTGTTATGTTTTTGTTTGTTGTTTATGAAGCTTGTTTGGCTGGGTATGAAATTCTTGATTGGAATTTTGTTTCTTTAAAAATGCTGAATATAGTCACCCTGTTTCTTTTGGCTTGTAGGGTTTCTGTTGAGAGGTCTGCTGTTAGCCTAATGGGGTTTCATTCATAGGTGACCTGCCCCTTCTCTCTAACTGACTTTAGCATTTTTTCTTTCATTTTGACCTTGGAGAATCTGATGACTGTGTCTTGGGGATGCTCATCTTTGTATAGTATCTCACAAGGGTTCTCTGCATTTCCTGATTTTGAATGTTGGCCTCTCTAGCAAGGCGGGGAAAATTTTTATAGACAGTATCCTTAAATATATGTTCCAAATTGCTTGCTTTCTCTCCCTCTCTTTAAGAGATGCCAGTGAGTCATAGATTTTGTCTCTTTACATAATTCTTGCTTTCTCTCCCTCTCTTTCAGATATGCCAGTAGATTTGGTCTCTTTACATAATTCCATATTTTTTGAGGTTCATTCTTTTTTATTCTTTTTTCTTTATTTTTGTCTGAGTTAATTTGGAGAACCAGCATTTGAGCTTTGAAAATTTTTCCACATCTTGGTCTATTCTGGTCTTACTATTTGCAATTGTATTATGAAATTCTTGAAGTGAGTTTTTCAGCTCTATCAGATCAGTTTGGTCCTTTCTTAAAATGGCCATTTAATATTTCAGTTCCTGTATTATTTTATTGTATTCCTTAGATTTCTTGGATTGGGTTTTGACTTTCTCCTGAATCTCAATTATCTTTTCTATCCATATTCTGAATTCTACGTCTGTCATTTCAGCCAAGTTAAGAATCATTGCTGGGGAACTTGTGCAGTTATTTGGAGGTAAGAATACACTCTGACTTTTTGAATTGCCAGAGTTCTTGTGCTGGTTCTTTCTCATATTTGTGGGTTGATGTTCCTTCAATCGTTGAAGTTGCTTTCTTTTGGATGGATTTTTTGCTTTTATCTTCTTTGACACCCTTGGGAGTTTGATTGTGGTACAGGGTGGGTTCAGGCATCTGGCTTTGTTTATGGAATAAGCTGAGCTGTGTGCTCTAACTCTAGAGGCTGGTGCCAGTCCCTGAGCTTTGTTCTCTGGACGCTTGAGGTTAGGAACCTACTGCACTGGGGTGGGGGGTGGAGGGTTGTGGTGTTCCCAGTCTGCTAACCACAACATGCCAATAGTTGGTGCTGGCCAAAGGGTTCTGTTGGGGCAATGGCAGTGGGATCTGTGTTCACGTGCACACATGCCAGCAGCCGAGGCAGAGTCGTGAGGTATACATGTGTCAGCTGGGGTGGAGCACCTTTGGGAATGGAGTGATGGCATTCCTGCACCCCCTCGTGCTGGTGGCAGTGGTGGCATGGCTGGGTGGGCTGCAAGCAGGGCTGGGGTTGCCAGCATTTGTGTGTGTGCTTGTGCTGGTGGCAGCAGGGGAGATATTTCCAATATCTATGCATGCATTTGTGGTGGCAGCATGGTGGGGTGCCCACACATCGGTGGAGGGGACAGTGGGGTGTGCTTGCACCAGCAGAAGTAGTGCTATGGTGTGTGCACTAGCTGGGGAGGGAGAAAAGGTCTGTCTACACATGCATGGCAGCAAAACAGTGGTAAGAAGGTTATTGGTGAGTGCATGCTAATCAAATGGCAAAGGAAAGCTTCAGGTGAGCTGGTGTGTTTTGGCAGGGGCAGGTCTGCTGGAGCTCTCCGACAGTCAACTGTGGCCTGCTGGTGAAAGAGCTATGATGAGGGCCCCCAGGAAATATCCTGGTTGGGCATCCGAGGCTGCACTGCTAGCAGGCATGGTGAGGGTGGGGCCCCAGGAGAAGCCAGTAGACATAGGAGTGCTCAGATTGGACTGGCCCCATCCCACAGGCAAGATTGCCCTGCTCTGCCTAAGTCCAATAGTCTCCCTAAGGTTAAAGTCTCCTAAAGGAGCATGGTGAGCCTTGGGGAACTGGCTTGTCTTGTCCCTGGCTCCACTGCAGATGTTCCGACACCAAACCCTCTGGGCTCCGCACAGGCTGGAATCTCACCCCATCCACCTCTCTAAACAGTTCTCCCTACCAGCTCAAGTGTCCTTGGGGATCTTGGGGTCTTCTGTTGCAAGGATTCCAGAGGTTCATGGCAAGAGTGGGCCATTCCTCACCTATTCAACTCACCTTTTCTCAAAGAGTTGCTGGGACCAGGAATGAGTCTTGGTTCTTGACAGCCCCATGCAGGGCTCCCAGCTTCTTCTGCTTACAGCTAAGCATCTGGGTCCTCCCTCTACCCACTCTCAATGCCTTCTCTCCAAAGATCTGCTTGGAGTGTCCCAGTCTTCCCAATGTCCCCATCTCTTGATGGGATATGTTCCTTTTGGCGGTGTCTAGACAGCCATTTTGACTTGGGCCCTCCTTTTTTATCTCTAGCATTTCTTTTTGGTTCTTTCTTAGGATTTAAGAAATCCTAGGATTTTCGCTTATGTTGCCCATCTTTTTGTACATGCTATCTACTTTATCCATTAGAGACCTTAGCATAATCATAGTTTTTTTACATTCCCAGTCTGATAATTTCAACATCCCTGCCATGTCTTGTTCTGGTACTTTGTTTTGTCTCTTCAAAGTGTGTTTTTTACCTTTTAATATTTCTTATAATTTTTGTTTTGATAACCAAACATGTTACACTGAGTAAAAACTCTGCTGTAAATAGGACTTTAGTAATGTTGCAATAAGTGTAGGGGGAGGAGAAGCATTCTACACTCCTAGGAGTAAGTTCTCCGTTTTTTAATGTGTCTGTGCCTCTGGCTGTGAACTTTGCAAGCCTTTCTCAATTCTCAGTTTCTCAAGGACAAGATGGCTAAAGTGGGCTATAGTTGGGTATTTCCCTTCTCTCATGTTGAGTGGGCTAGAGCTGGGTATTTTTATTCTTCCACATGGAAGGCTAGAACTAACTGGAATTGGACATTTTCTTTCACCTGGGCCAGTTAGGCTCTGATTAGTAGATTAGGTTCTGGTTAACTAATTTCTCCTAAGAGCAAGCCTTGCTGAGAAGAACAGAGTACACTGACTTATTTCAAAATGGTTCCTTCTCTTTTCTCCCTACTGGAAGCATGCAGGGCCGTTTCTCCCATATGTACTGGGATAACATAGTCAAGCTCCTGGAGGTATATCTCACACAATAATGGGGACCCTGTATAACTGAGTTGCCCTGGAGTTTTTAACTTTCAGATTTGTCCACACTGAGCCTCCAGGAATTCATCAATTACAGTTCATGTTTTCCTACCCCAGCACTGGTTCCCACAATGGTTTCTACTTGTGAGTTTTCTCTGGTAAGCCCTGACTCCATCCATGGATTTGCCTGCCTGTCTCTCCAATCTTGGGGGCAGAGGTTTGCCCTGTGTCCTCACCTCTCTAATGGATCCTAAAAGAGTTGTTGATTTTTTTAAAAACTCCTATCAGGAGGCAGTGATGCCTTCTAAGTGACTTCCATGGAAAATGAGAAACTAGAAGTCCTTCACCTATCTTCTTATCCTGTACCTCCTATTTTGGGATTAAAAATAGCCTCCCAAGTTAAATCAACTTTCAAGAAATATAAACCAAACCCTCAATAGACAAGTGTTAACTCTTGTTGCCTTCAGTATCCTTTACTGAACCCCTGCTGTTTGCAGAGAATAGTGCTTACTGCTATAAAGTGCAGAGAGAAATAGAACAGTCTTTGCCTTTGAGAGACTGAAAGTCTGTTTCAATTGAAAATGTATTTGTTCCCAAACTCTTTGGCAAAAGGATTTGAAAATCAAGTTGCCAGTTGATGCATATGTATAGCACATTTTGCTGAGCAGGGCTTAACTCTTTAGAGTTGTCTGAGAGACATTTATTTAATCCCCTTTTACATCAAATGCAATATATAGTAAGGCTAATAATAAAGGAATATCTATAGAAAGTGAAGATCAAAGGGAAGTTGAGGAAGTCAATGTGCTGACCATAGTTGCTGTGTGAATATATAGTTTGAGCTTCCAGGATGCCAGGTCAAAAAGGGAAAACATGATACAATTCCTAACTCTCATTATCAAGAATGTAAATGTGCTGCCAGTTCTTCAGGGAAGACAGAGTTTCTCATGTGATGTTTTATATAAAGAGCATATTGAGCACAGCAATATCTTCAATAGTTCTGCATGAAATGCAGTGTGAATTTTATAAAGGTGGTTTCTTTGGTGACAAAAAGCTGTTCTATAATGAACTAAACTATGTAGCCTTCCAAGGGTCTAACTCTATTCAGTGGTAAAATTTCAAGTACCTAGAGAATTTATAATCTGTTGGTTTTAATTAAAATTAAATGTTTGCTTCTCACTTTTTAAAATTAAAAATATGTGACCCTTGAAGAAGGAAAAAAAAAACTGAAGGCAGATTTTGATTTAAATTCTCAGAGGAATAAATGACAGGAATGCCCTTGGCTGATTTGATGAGTATGCTTCTCTACTGTCATGCATTAATTAACTGTGTTTTGACTTTCTATTTTTATGGTCACCTCCTAATCAAGGAGTGTTACAGCACAATTACTATTATTGATATTCTAAGACAGGCAAGATGCAGAATAGCATCCAATAGTAACTCAATATGGAGCCTCATCAGTCTTTAGTAAGGGGTTCTGCTGGGTTGGTTTGCTCATTCTTTAGGCAGTAGAATCTTACCTATAATAGTCAAGAAAGTATTAATATAACAAAAAACAGTTCTTAACTCAGAATTGTCTAAAGCAGCTCAAGGATTTGTTGTGTGTAATCAACTTTACACTCTGGCATGAGAATAATTTATGAATGCAAAAATATGTAAAAACAAATTCTGATGGCTAAGTGAATGGGGGCAGAGGACCAGAGTGAGTGAGCACAATAAATTTACACCCCTGTCTTTAAGAATTGGGAATTACCCTCTCACTGTATGACTTCTCCCATCTGATCTACATTTTTCTCTTCCTTGTATGGTACACATTTTGCTGATGATCTTCTGCATGTCGCATTCTATTCTGAACTAGGATAATCTATTCTTTGTAACAGAGTCCTTTTATAATTTGCTAAAGTTTATACATGCACCTGAGGATTCTCAAGATTCAATTTAAGTGTAATTGCTATTGGATGATTTCTGTAACCTGTGCATCATCTAACGCAGCAGTCCCTGACTTTTTTGACACCAGGGACTGGTTTTGTGGAAGACAGTTTTTTCAAGGATGGGGTGGGGGTGGGGTGGGGGATGGTTTCAGGATGAAACTGTTCCATCTCAGACTATCAGGCATTAGTTAGAATCTCATAAGGAGCACGCAACCTAGATCCCTCGCATATACAGTTCACCAGAAAGTTTGTGTTCCTATGAGAATCTATCGTTGCCACTGGTCTGACAGGAGGCAGAGCTCAAGTGGTAATGTTCACTCACCCGCTGCTCACCTCCTGCTGTGCGGCCCAGTTCCTAACAGGCCATGGACTGGTACTGGTCCGCGGCCCAAGGGTTGGGTACCCCTGCTCTAGTGCACCAGGTGAAATGCTTGGTGCTACTTAATTCCCCCAGAATGTTTTCTGCTTTTGCTTGGCCTGTATCGCTCTCTAACTTTGGGATTCTTGTTATCTGTGTGAGTGTTCTACCTGCTGTGGTCCTGGGAAAGGCATTTTAAAATTCATTGACACATACTCTTTCCTAATTGAATCTTTGGGGGAAGAAACAAAGCAACACAAGCTGGGCTCTGGCATTATTATTTGGATTGTTAAAAAAGGAATCATTGGCATGGAGTCATTTCCTAGTTGAAATCCAGGGTAAAATGGATCTTCTACTGTCAGAAGCGTAGATGTCTTTTTTTTTTTTAATTTTTTTTATTATACTTTAAGTTCTAGGGTACATGTGCTGTGTTGGTTTGCTGCACCCATTAATTCGTCATTTACATTACGTATTTCTCCTAATGCTATCCCTCCCCCATCCCCCCACCCCATGACAGGCCCCAGTGTGTGATGTTCCCCTTCCTGTGTCCAAGTGTTCTCATTGTTCAATTCCCACCTATGAGTGAGAACATGCAGTGTTTGGTTTTCTGTCCTTACGATAGCTTGCTGAGAATGATGGTTTCCAGCTTCATCCATGTCCTTACAAAGGACATGAACTCATCCTTTTTTATGTCTGCATACTATTTCATGGTATATATGTGCCACATTTCCTTAATCCAGTCTATCATTGATGGACATTTGGGTTGGTTCCAAGTCTTTGCTATTGTGAATAGTGCCACAATAAACATACATGTGCATGTGTCTTTATAGCAGCATGATTTATAATCCTTTGGGTATATACCCAGTAATGGGATGGCTGGGTCAAATGGTATTTCTAGTTCTAGATCATTGAGGAATCGCCACACTGTCTTCCACAATGGTTGAACTAGTTTACACTCCTACCAACAGTGTAAAAGTGTTCCTATTTCTCCACATCCTCTCTAGCACCAGTTGTTTCCTGACTTTTTAATGATTTCCATTCTAACTAGTGTGAGATGGTATCTCATTGTGGTTTTGATTTGCATTTCTCTGATGGTGAGTGATGATGAGCATTTTTTTCATGTGTCTGTTGGCTGCATAAATGTCTTGTTTTGAGAAGTGTCTGTTCATATTCTTTGCCCACTTTTTAATGGGGTTGACTTTTTCTTGTAAATTTGTTTGAGTTCTTTGTAGATTCTGGGTATTAGCCCTTTGTCAGATGGGTAGATTGCAAAAAAACCTACCCCATTCTGTAGGTTGCCTGTTCACTCTGATGGTAGTTTCTTTTGCTGTGCAGAAGCTCTTTAGTTTAATTAGATCCCATTTGTCAATTTTGGCTTTTGTTGCCATCAGAAGCATAGACATCTTAAAACAACCTCCTCTCTTCCTACTTGTGGTAGCTCAGAAAGATGTTCTCATTAAACACAAGTCTCAAACAGTGATGTTTCGTTACCTCTCAGAATCACACTAATATTCTTTATGAACTGAAACATCTGGGTACAAGACAGTTGCTTTTTTTTTTTTTTTTTTTTTTTTTTTGACAATATTATCTGCCTAAGTGGAAGAATGGATGTTCAGTAAATTAGGGAAGTGCATCTTTTGCCAGATAGCCTGAAGAATGCTATAAAGAAAACCACCCTTTTGTTCAGAAATAGGAGGGTAAAACATTTTATTTTAAAAGGCACTTGAGTTCAGGAGCTTGAGATCAACCTAGACAACACAGCAAGACTCATTCTTACTAAAAATTAAAAAGACAAATTAATCAAGCTTGGTGGCACATGACTGTAATCCCAGCTACTCAGGAGGCTGAGGCAGGAGGATCGCTTGAGCCTGAGAGAGTGAAGCGGCAGTAAGCTATGATCATGCCACTGCACTCCAGCCTGGGTGAGAGAATGAGACCATGTTTCAAAAAAATAAAATCCTATAGATGTGATTACATGATTTTTTATTGCATTTTGTCTATTGAGAAAAAGACAAATGATTTAGACAGGATTCATTGGATTATTGCCAATTCCTCAGCACAAAGCAGTGCTCAATAAATAGCTGTTGGGTGAGTAAATAGATGAATGAATGAAATATGAGGTCATAAAAAGTATTTATTCTCTATTGTACCCTTGAGTCTCCAAAAGTTTGCTCATTAATTTATGATAATTCAGATCTTTGGTTATCCTAAATGGACTGTGATTAGGCTTAAGAAAAATGGGTTCTAGGGGCAGTTTTCAGATGCCCGTAGCTTTGTTTTCTCTGGACAAGATGCAAGACTCCAGTGAGGAACTGGGTTTTAATGTGATGATTAATATGAGGTGATTATAGGAGATACGTCATAGATCTGAAAGACTAATTTTCAGGATTAGATGTGAGAGATTTTTGTAGAAAATGTCACTGATGAACAACTTAGCTATTACCTTCTAAAGATTTTTATTTTAAAAATCTCTTGCATCTCAAGTTTTCTTCTTTGTTTCTTACTTTTGCTTTTTACATGACAAATATACTTTCAAACTTTAAAGTGAAAAGCGATGTCAGAGGTGCTGGTATTCGCACCTTTTGAGTGTCAGCTGCAGGGAGATGTGTTTCTTGGCTGCTTCTAAAACATCTTCAGAAAAAAAACAGTGTGTTATCTGCACAGAAGAATTGACAAATGCAGGAAAAGACAGGAGTCACACGGCAACATTAATGCAGCATCTTAGGCAGTTTGCATCACCCAAACTGTGTCCTAAAATGAAGGTGTTTCATTTTTTAAGCTGCTGTTGTCAATACCCTTGATGGGATGTCTGTAAATATGCAGCCTAGTAATTGCTTCTAGCTCTACAGCATGAGCATCATGGACCTCCTTCCTAAGCCGTGGTTAGGAGAGAAGGAAATATCTATTGACCCTGATAGCTATTTTCCCCTCTCATAACTCCCCTGTGGATTAGTGGGGTTCCTGGGATCCCTCATCCTTTGCTTAAGTAAATATGTACAGAATTATATCAGCCTTAGGAGATTTAGAAGCCCTGGACTTTTTTTCAAAAAGTTTTTAAACCGATGCATAGTATTTGTGCATATTTATGGGATGCATGTGATATTTTGTTACCTGCATTGAGTGTGTAATAAGTCAGGGTATTTAGGATATCCATCACCTCCAGCATTTATCATTTCCATGTGTTGGGAACATTTCAAGTCCTCTTTTGTAGCTATTTTGAAATATACAATACATTGTGGTTAACTATAGTCACCCTACTCTGCTATCAAACATCAGAACTTACTCCTTCTATCTACCTGTGTGTTTGTATCCATTAACCAACCTTTGTTCACTCCCCTCAACCCCACACAGGAAAGCCCAAGACTTTTAAATCACCTCTGTGATTTACTAGCCCTGTAGCTCTGGGCAAATTGCCTAAGTTTTCCGGACTTCCTCTTCCTGCTCTATTAAATGTAAAAGATCATTAATGTTGCCTACTCTCATTTGTTTATTATGAAACTTGAATTAAATGCAACAAAGCAAATAGAAGCACCTTGTATTCTATGGTGTTGGCTTAATATTGCTGAGTGAATAATGTTAGAAACGTGGATGATTGTGGAAGAGCAGACGTATTACAGAGTGTGCTAAGGCAGCTGACGTTTGCCACTTGGAAGTGAGATTTGAGAACAGCACTGAAAGGGATATGTTTGAAGAGTATAGCTCTTGCAAATATTTGTTGTATGTGAATCAGTAAGATCTAGTGACAAACATCCCAGAGAAGATAAAGATTTAGCAAAAATTGTAAACCACTGTCTGTTGTTTTAGAGAGCTGCTGAAAAATTCAATGGAAGCCCACAAAGTCTAGAGATATTTGAACTTATTTTTGATTTGAAATAACTGGTTGGGTAATGTATTTTAGGAAAATGTTAGAACCTGCCATAGTTACCAGGTATATATAGAAAAGCTCGGAAGGCAACCAGGCCACAGTCACCCAAGAAAACATGGGTTTTGTCCATAAAATTTTAATTGCCCAAGGGAGTAAAGCCAAAATGGGGAAGGGTGGAGTTAGATGAGGATGTGTAATTGCCCTGAGATGTTAGGAGCCCAGTTCTTTAAGTCAGGGAGACTTGGACTCTGATTTTTCTTGCCACTAAACAACTTTATGATCTTGGGCAGATTGCTTTACCTCTTCAAGGTTTAATTTTGTCATCTATAAAATGTGCATACAATGCCTGCTTTCCAGGGTTGAAATAATTAGATTACACATTAAGTGATTAGCATAATGGACTCATGGAAAGCACTGGACCATAGGGAAAGTCAGAACATTACAATTAGTTTTATTGTCCTCAGCCCTCAATGGCCACCTCTTTCCCCACGTCAGTATTGCTGCCTGCTACACTAATTACTGTGTCCAGCTGCTGTTTATAACCTAGATGCTGATCAAAACCAGCTGACTGGGAATAGACAATGCCCACACTGTGGAAATTATAACAGTTCTTGTGCCTTAGAGACATTGTAACATCTTTCCAGCCCACTGACCTTGGGGCAGTGGGGGAGTCAGGGTGGGATAATCATTGTAGACATGAGCCCATTTTAGAGATGAAATAAGTATCTTCTAAGCTTCAACCTATGTACAGAGCAGACCTAGAATCCAAATTTCCTGAGAACTAGTCCAGGCAATTTATGTATAGTGTGGGTCCCAGAGTGAGTGTAGGCTCCAGGGCTCCTTCCTCTGAGGAATCTGTTCATAGCCTGAATCTGTTTCTTTAGAAGACACTTAATATTTATTGAATGGTCAGTCAACTCAGCCTCATAAATGTACCTTCTACATCTGTAACAACCAGCACAAATTCAAGTTGATCCCTTCTAATCTAGAATAGGGCCAAGGGTGATTCAGCCAAGTTTCAGAACCCCTAAGACACTTCTGAATGCCTGTTTCAGAACAGTTCAAATAGGAAGGCTAAAAATTAGAGGTAAGGGAAGTAGACAAGATGTAAGTTTTTAAAAAACTTTTATCTTAGTTCAGGGGTCCATGTGCAGCTTTGTTACGTAGGTAAACTCGTGTCGGGGGGGTTGTTGTACAGATTATTTCATCACCCAGGTACTAAGCCTACTACCCAATAGTAGTTATTTTCTCCACTCCTCTTCCTCCTCCCCACCCTCCACCTTCTAGTAGGCCCCAGTGTCTGTTGTTCCCCTCTTTGGGTCCATGTGTTCTCCTCAGTTAGCTCCCACTTACAAGTGAGAACATGTGACATTTGGTTTTCTGTTCCTGTGTTAGTTCGCTAAGGATTATGGCCTCCAGCTCCATCTATGTTGCTGCAAAGGACATGATGTCATTTTTTACAGCTGCATAGTATTCCATGGTGTATATGTACCACATTTTCTTTATCCAGTGTACCACTGATGGACATTGAGGTTGATTCCATGCCTTTGCTATTGTAAATGGTGCTGCAGTGAATATACACGTGCATGTATCTTTATGATAGAATGATTTATATTCCTTTGGTTACATACCCAGGAACGGGATCACTGGGTCAAATGGTAGTTCTGTTTTTAGCTTTTTGAGGAATCTCCACACTGCTTTCCCCAATGGTTAAACTAATTTACCTCCCACCAGCAGTGTGTGAGTGTTCTCTTTTCTCTGCAACCTCGCCAGGATCTGTTATTTTTTGACTTTATAATCACAGCCATTCTGACTGGTGGGAGATGCTATCTCATGATGGTTTTGATTTGCGTTTCTCTAATGATCCATGATCTTGAACTTTTTTTCATATGTTTTTTGGTCGCACATATATCTTCTTCTGAAAAGTAAGACGTAGGAAGTTTTCACAGTCCTCACTATGTTATAGACACAGCAATACATCTGAAAATGTTCATATTAACATGTCTCCATGCACAATTTTGCTGTTTTAAACCAACACAAACAAAACAATCTTAGGAATTTTCAAGAAGGAGACTTTTACAACACTGCTTTTACAACAGTAGCATTTTAGTGCAAAGTAGGGGTAACAGTTTTGCCCCACAGGTTTGCATATGAACCAAGTAGCATTTCAACATTGTGCGTTTTCCTAACAATAAATGAATTGGCAATTTTTTAAACTCATTTAAAAGGTCTTCAAGTTAAGGTATATTTACTTTTCAGTCCAATATATTGGGAAATAAGTGTCAGCTGCCAACTCAACAATGCTGGCATTTATTCTTGTAATGACATCTAATTATCTTTGTTTAACTATACCCAGGATTCTGATTGATAATCTCCAGATTCTTCTCCAGAAATCTCTCATTGCTTTCTTCCAATTTATCCATGGAGACAAAGTGTGTGTGTGTGTGTGTGTGTGTGTGTGTGCGCGCGCGTTGCATTAAGGAAGTTGTAAAATACTGTAACCACAATTTCATGCCACACTACACTCTGTTTATCTTCTCTGCTGTTAGAGCATCGACAGCAGGGGCTAGAGGTGGAAACTCATGGAACAATCATCAAGAATACTGGGTTCTTTTGTGCTCATTTCTGATGTTCTACACAAGGACCAGGCTGTTCCACTCGTAGCTGATTTAATATCAAATTATGCAACAAATCTTGTGAGAAAATCCTCTAGGCTTAAGAATGTTATGTATTGAAAAGGAATCCTACCCAGCCATTCTCAACTTGTCCATCATTCACAGAAACTGTAGGATAAGTCTTTTTCTCTTCCAGCTTTCCAGTCTCTCGTTAGCACTTCCCATTGGCAGAGCCTACCTAGTAGGAAGCAGCTGGAAAGCTAAAGTAGGGTTGGCAGAGTCTTGAGCTCAACATCACAAGGCAGAGTACAGAAATTGGGCTTGGAGCTGAGATCATAGCTGAAAAACTGGCACAACTTGCCTGCCCACCACACACCAAAAACATTCTTGGAGCATATCATGCTTCTGTGTTTTTTGCTTCACCATGAAACTTGAGCAATTCCTTCAGCGTCCTAGGTGGAAAACAGCTTTGACTTCAGTTGTCCTGGGACAAGCCTTTCTAAGCTCCCATACTCATGTTTTAAAAACATATTTTATTACCTTATCAGCTCATTATTCAATGCCAAATGTAGCAGATAAACAGGCTTCAAGTTAAATATTTTAAAAAGCAACAAACAAATAACTTATAAGTTATCTTAAGGGATGGAAATTGCTGAGGAGCTTATTATATTTTATTTTTATTTCACTTCTTTTTTATTGTACATATTTAAGGTATACAACATGATGTTTTGATATATGTACCTTGATATACACATACATAGTGAAGCAATTACTGTAGTCAAGCAAATTAACATATCCATCATCTCATATAGTTTCTTTGTGTGTATGTAATAAAAATACCTAAAATATACTATCTTGGCAAATTACCAGTATACAATACAATATTTCTGACTATAGTCCTCATGTTGTATATTACATCTTTAGACTATTCATCCTACCTAACTGCAACTGTGTACTCTTTGACTTACATCTTCCCATTTAATCCCTTCCCCCAACAGCCACCATTCTATTCTGTTTCTATGTGCTGTATGCAGTCTGTTTCCTTTTTTTTAGATTCCGATCATGCAGTATTTTTCTTTCTGTGTCTGAATTATTTCACTTAGCACAATGTCCTCTAAGTTCATCCACATTGTCACAAGTGGCAGGATCTCCTCTTTTTAAAGCTGATTAATATTCCTGTGTGTGTGTGTTTGTGTGTGCGTGTGTGTGTGTGTGTGTGTGTATTCATCCATCAGTAAACACAGGTTGTTTCTATATCTTGCCATGCTTTTTTTTCTTCAACTTTTATTTTAAGTTCCAGGGTACATGTGCAGGATGTGCAGGTTTGCTACCATGATGGTTTGCTGCACAGATCATCCCATCACCCAGGTATTAAGCCCAGCATCCATTAGTTATTTTTCCTGATGCTCTCCCTCCTCCACCAGCCCGCAACAGGCCCCAGTGTGTGTTGTTCCACCCTTGTGTCCATGTGTTTTCGTTATTCAGCTCCCACTTATAAGTGAGAACATGTGGTATTTGGTTTTCTGTTCCTGTGTTAGTTTGCTGAGGATAATGGCTTCCAACTCCATTCATGTCCCTGCAAAGGACATGATCTCATTCCTTCTTACAGCTGCATAGTATTCCATGGTGTCTATTTACCACATTTTCTTTATCCAGTCTATCATTGATGACATGCTTCTATTTTTTTAGTTATCAGTACAAAGGCATAAATATTTTTATGGCTTTCTATATATGGATATACAAAGCAAATTCTCAAAAGGCTATTTGTTTTGTTTCATACACCAGGTAGACAGACAATAGTTCTGTGGTTATTATAAACATATGATCCAAACAGCCTAATTTTCTGAAAAAGGAAAGAAACATTATGCCTATCTTATTTTCTACTTAAATAGAACTTTTTATTGCAAATAAAAGCATTAATCAAGCATAAAACAACCTAATTGCTAATCACTATATTTTAAAATTATCCTTAATTAGAGAAAAATCTAAAGGGAATACTGCCATATTAGAAACTTTTCTTGTGTATCCTTAATTTGTATCTGTCACTCATAAAGCTAACCCTGCATGCCTGTTCCCCTCCCCAGCTTTAGAGAAGCACACAGTTTTACTCACATTGAACCTATTTCTCAAATGCAAACACCATCATCCTAGGCATAGACACAGAAGGTACATTTAACATCTTCGCTAGGTGACGAAGTTCTTCAGACCTGTGCTATTCTGAGTCTTGTCCTTTTGATTATATTTTGAAAACGAGAATATATGCATTAACTAGTTTTCTTAAGGCTCCACGCCTGAGCTCCCGCCTGTATTTTGATTATGTGTGTTTTTGCTTTTTTGTTATTGTTCTTCTTTGTTTTTGCTTTTTTTGTTGTTGATACTTTAAAAACAGTATCTTTATGCCATCCTGTCCTTAGGTGGAAACCGAGAGAGGGAAAACCTAGGCATGCCAGCATCCAACACTGTCTGGCTTAGATCAGAGAAATGGAAAATACTCCTCTCAACTTCGGCTTGCGAGTTTTTTGAAGTTAGCATTTGTACTTTCCTTGATTTGCAAAAACTGATGGTAAAGAAACTATTACACAGGAAGAATAAAATATAAAAGTACTTGGTTCCAAAGCATACATGAACAATCCCAACTTTGCTGAAACATGGTACTTTGAAAACTATTTCAGTGGAGCATGGAGAGTTTATAGAGGAGCTTAAAAATGGCTTAAAATTTCAAATGGAAGTTGAGATGCTTTCAAGCTTGGACTCAAACTAATGCTGGGCCTTTAGGCAATAATTTCCTTTTTGTTCTTCTCATACAATATAGAAAATAATGGGGTGAGGCTTCCATCCTACCAGCTGCAGTTTGTGGGCACCCTCAGGACTGAAGCTAAGGCAAGCAATTGCCACTTAAACCCAGGACAGTGTCAGCAGCACCAGATATTATGTGAATCAAGGAAATGTTGAAGGACTCTGTGACAGAGCTTTGGAGATGAAATGAATAAAATTTGACCTAATTCCTCAATAAGGGTTCCTGCCAGAGTGAAAAACTAAGCATTGGTATGAGTGCAGCGGCTGTTTGGTCCTGGTGCTGGTGTCAGCACAGGTTGCAACTGATGGGTGAAGCAGTAGTGCTACACTGCTCCTGCTCATTGCTTTCATCCCCTTGTTTCATTTGCAGGAGGCATCTTTGGCTGTAAATAGTGATGATCACAGTCCTTACCACTGATTAGGAATGCTCCTGCCTGCAATTTATGGCAACTAATTGCTGCTCCTCAAAGTGTGGTCCCAGATGAGGAGCAGCAGTATCACTAGAGGTCCCATTAGAAATGCAGAATCTGACCAGCTGTGGTGTCTCGTGCTTGTAGTCCCAGCACTTTGGGAGACTGAGACAGGAGAACTGCTTGGGGCCAGGAGTTCAAGATCAGTCTGGGCAACAGTGAAACCCCTGTCTCTACCCCCACTGAAGAAGAAGAAGAAGGGGTGGGAGGAGGAGGAGAAGGAGGAGTGCAAGGTGGAGGAAGGAGGAGGAGGAGGAGGAGAGAAGGAAATGCAGAATTTTAGGCCCTACAACAGACCTCTGCATTTTTTGTTTGTTTGTTTTGTTTGTTTCTGAGACGGAGTCTCACTCAGTTGCCCAGGCTGGAGTGCAGTGGCCTGATCTCTGCTCACTGCAAGCTCCGCCTCCCGGGTTCACGCCATTCTCCTGCCTCAGCCTCCCGAGTAGCTGAGAGTACAGGTGCCCGCCACCACGCCCACCTAATTGTTTTGTATTTTTAGTAGAGACGGGGTTTCACTGTCTTAGCCAGGATGGTCTCGATCTCCTGACCTCGTGATCCACCTGCCTCCGCCTCCCAAAGTGCTGGGATTACAGGCATGAGCCACTGCGCCCGGCCAGACCTCTGCATTTTTAAACAAGTTCCCCCTGGATGAGAAAATCATATCCAAACTGTCCTCCTCAGTATGTTTGACTTGCTCCACCCTGCAGATTTCCATGTATTCCCAACAGTCTGCTTCCAACTTAAGCCCATTTCCTGCTTTCTTCAGATTCTTCACTGTCCTTCAGTCTAATTTTTCCTCTATCTCTTCTCCCATTAGATAAAATAGTAAGGTAGAATGATGGGAAAGAAAGAAGAGGGGAAAGAGGGAAATAAGGAAAGAAAAATTGAAGGAAGATAAAGAGGAAGAAGAAGTGGAAAGGGAGATAGGGAAGGAGGGAGCAAAACCTAATTTAGTTGTGCCATAGTATCATTGGAGTTCTTGAACTCTATTTCAATCCCAAACAAATACACAAACACAAATATATCCCAATCACTATTTCCATTTTAAAATGAAGCAGTTACTTTCATACAGAGTTGAAGAGAATGTTAATTAGTGTGATAATTTGGAGAGCAATCTGGCAATGTCTGTTCAAATTTTTTAAGTGAAAATCCTCTTTAATTCAGCAAATTTCAGAATTTATGCTATGTAAATACTTGTATAAATGCACAAAAACATATATCAAAGGTATATACTTACAGGATTTTTTAATAACAAAAAGCTATAAATAGCCTGAAAGTATAAATAACAGTTGTTTTGGAAAATCAACATATATCCCTGCAAAGGCATACTATCCTGGCATTAAAAAGAAGTGAGAAAGATCTGCACATGCTTCTGTGGTGAGCTCTCTAGAGTATATTGTTAACCAAGAAAAGAAAGATGCAGAACAATAGGCATAATAAGGTCTCATGCATATGTTGTTGTTTAGTACATGTGTGTACATGTTTATATATATAATGTATTTATAAAAGGATAATTTATAATATTTACATCCAATGGAATATTCTATAGCCATTACAAAAACTATTTTGGTAGAAATTTGAATAACTTAGGACATTCCTGTGATGTAATGCTAAGTGAACCTATGTAAGCAGGACATTTGAAAGAAAATAATTATCAATGCTTGCTGTGTGCTAAGCTCCCTTGGCACTCACTAGGCACATCATTACAAATAAGCATGATTCCTACTTTACTACTCAAAGTGTGATATCAGGCTAGTATGGGGAAAACAGACGTTTAAACACACAATTACACTGTGACGCAGTTCAGGCTGTCATAGAATTATTCCCAGAGTGCCATGGAAACTCAGCATGCTTGTAGTAGAATTGTAATAATTAACCAAAAAGGGACTACTTTGCTTTGAAATATTCAAATATTCTCCCACCTTCCAACTAGAGTGGTGGTAATGTGTTGTTGGTTCTGTAGGGGAAATATCTTCTCTTCTTACTTCTATCAGAGTTTACCTGACTGTGGCAAGGAAGTAGAAAAGAAACTTTCCCTAGTTTTTGGTGTCAAAGTCTAGCACCATTTATATCTTTCTTTCACACATGCAAAAAATAAATCTCCTTCAAGGACACATACGTTCATCCTGAATCTATAACTGAACCTTACTTTCTAACACACTATTCTTTATGGTGGCTTAGAATACAAAGATGATTATCTAGCCTCTGAAAACATTTTTTTTATTTCATAAAAACAAGTCTCCAAGTAAAATAAACAACCCAGCCTCCACAAATAGTACTTTCTATTTTCTCAATATTTCTTAAGTCAAGAAATTCTAAACTAAAATATTCTAATTCATCTGAACTATATGAAATTGCCCATATTTGACTTGTTTTTAACCTGTAAAAATGGCAATTCCATATAGCTCAACATAAAACCTGTGATTTAATTATTTTTGTTTCTTCCCCAGGATTGCCCATATGTTAGACCTTATCACAACTATTTTACACCAAATAATTTCTATAGTACCTTCCCCAGATACAAAGAAAATCAAAGAAAAATTAAATTCTTAACACAGCTTTATGCTTGGTTGTTTTCTAGTCAGATCATCAGTAAAATGAAATTAGAATGTAGTAGTACCCAAATTAAAGAGAAAATGGTTTCCTGCTTAGTTAAGCAAAGAGAATTCTAGCCAATGCAGAATTAGAAGTCAGGAGTAAATGTGGACAAGGAGATCCAGCAAACTACCAAACAAACTGATTCATAATCTCCATCGCATGCAAGGCTGGTGCTCTCCTCTTAAGACATAGAACAGTAGACTGATTAATACTAACAATGTGTTAAAAATCAAAATTATTGGCCGGGCGCGGTGGCTCAAGCCTGTAATCCCAGCACTTTGGGAGGCCAAGACGGGTGGATCACGAGGTCAGGAGATCGAGACCATCCTGGCTAACACGGTGAAACCCCGTCTCCACTAAAAAAATACAAAAAAAAAACTAGCCGGGCGAAGTGGCGGGCGCCTGTGGTCCCAGCTACTCGGGAGGCTGAGGCAGGAGAATGGCGGGAACCCAGGAGGCGGAGCTTGCAGTGAGCTGAGATCCGGCCACTGCACTCCAGCCTGGGCAACAGAGCAAGACTCCGTCTCAAAAAAAAAAAAAAAAAAAATCAAAATTATTATCAATGCAAATCTGTCCTCCAGAAATGGGGAAGAAGAGGGAGAGACAGAGAGAGAAGGAAAGACAGCTGTAGCCTGAAATTGATGGTGACTCCTTCTACAGTACCTTTACCAGATTTAAACTCATATTGTAAAAAAGAAAGCTTAGTATTTCAGTAGAGGATGCTGTGTGGGAAACAATGCCTCCCAGCTTAGAAAGCTGCCCTGATCCTATAAGAATGTCAGAATTCTATGTCAATCCTAGTTCATAAGGCAATCCCATTTACAATAGCCAGACAAAAAATAAAATACCTGGGAATATGTCTAACAGAGGAGGTGAAATATCTCTACAAGGAGAACTACAAAACACTGCTAAGAAATCATAGATGACACAAACAAATACAAAAACATTCTATATTCATGAATTGGGAGAATCAATACTGTTAAAATGGCAATACTACCCAAAGCAATCTACAGATTCAATGCTATTCCTATCAAATGACCAACATAATTTTTTCACAGAATTAGGAAAAAACCTATTATAAAATTCACGTGAAACTAAACAAGAGGCCAAATAGCCAAAGCAATCCTAAGCAAAATGAACAAAGCCGGAAGCATCACATTACCCAGCTTCAAACTGTACTATAAGGCTACAGTAACCAGAACAGCATGATACTGGTACAAAAACAGACACATAGACCGATGGGACAGAATAGACAACCCAGAAATAAGCCTCATACCTACAGCCATCTAATCTTTGACAACGTCTTCCAAAAATAAGCAATGGGGAAAGGACTCCCTATTCAATAAATGGTGCTGGGATAGCTGACTAGCCATATGCAGAAGAATAAAACAGGATCCCTACCTTTTACCATATATAAAAATTAACTAAAGATGGATTAAAGATTTAAATGTAAGACCTCAAACTGTAAGAATTCTAGAAGAAAACATAGAAAACACCATTCTGGACATCAGCCTTGGGAAATAATATATGAATAAGCTCTCAAAAGCAATTCCAACACAAGCAAGAATTGACAAGTGGAACCTAATTAAATGAAAAAGCTTCTGCACAGCAAAAGAAACTATCAACAGAGTAAACAAACAACCTACAGAATGGGAGAAAATATTTGCAAACTATGTAACAAAGGTCTAGTATCCAGAATCTTTAAGGAACTTAAATAATTAAACAAGCAAAAACCCAAATAACCCCATTAAAAAATGGGCAAGACATGGACACCTCTGAAAAGAAGACATACAAGTGGCCAAGAAACATGAAAACATGATCAACATCACTAAATATCAGAGAAATGGAAATCAAAACCACAATGAGATACCATCTCACATCAGTCAGAATGGCTATTATCAAAAAGTCAAGAAACAACAGATTCCAGTGAGGCTGCAGAGAAAAGGGAGGGTTTATACACTGTTGGTAGGAATGTAAATTAGTTCAGCCACTGTGGAAAGCAGCTTGGAGATTTCTTAAAGAATTTAAAACAGGAATACCATTTGACCTAGCAATCCCACTACTGGGTATATATCTAAAAGAAAACAAGGTTTTCAACCAAAAAGACACATGCACATGTATGTTCATCGCAGCACTATTCACAATAGCAAAGACATGGAATCAACCTAGGTGCCCATCAATGGGGGACTGGATAAAGAAAATGAGGTACATCTACACCATGGAATATGCTGCAGCCATAAAAATGAATGCAGTCATGTCCTTTGCATCAACATGGATGCAGCTGGAGACAATTATTCTAAGCAAATTATTGTAGGAACAGAAAACCAAATACCACATGTTGTCACTTATAGACACCGAAGACTACTAGAGGAGGGAGGGAGAGAAGGGGAAAGGGTTAAAAACTGTTGAGTACTATGCTTGCTCTCTGGGTGAGGGGGTCATTCATATCCCAAACCTCAGCATCACACAATATACAATATACCCATGTAACAAACCTGCACATATATGCATCCCCTCGAATCTAAAAGTTGAAATTACATTTTTTAAAAAGCTAGTTCATAGTTGTAACTACTTTCTAGAGTCTTGCTACTTTAAGTGTAATCACTGCTCAACATCACTAATCATCAGAGAAATGCAAACCAGAGCCTGTATTTCTCAAACTCTAATGTGTATGTGAAGAACTTGGGGTCTCGTTAAGTGCAGATTGTGATTAGTAGCTCTGAGGAGGGTGAGAGATTCTGCATGTCTAAGCAGCTCACATGTGATGTGATGCCATTGGTGGGATCACATTTCCTTGAGGCTTCAGTGGAGCATCCTTGTGATGGCCTTGGCTCCTCTTTTCTAAATTGTCAGTCCGACCCTGTGGGTCACATACTGAGCTCTGATGAAGAGGCCCCCACTCCCCTTCAGTGTCCTTGCTCTCTCCTTGTTTGAATCTTTCCTTCTGTAAAATGGGATTAGCAAACCCATGTAGAGAGTCCACTGAATGGCAGAACCTTAGACTTTCCAGTTAGAGAAAACTTTGAAGATTATCTGATCTAACTTGTTCCCCTCTTCCCTGCATCACATCTTATGTCTGAAAGCCCATGCCTGAGATCCTGCCCACTGAGTGTGCAGTTGTTATTCTCGTCTCATTCCATCAGACCTAAGAAAGCTCTGCAGAATAAGGGCCTCTTGCAAATGTTTTCAAATACGTGGAAGTAGCTAGGACAAACAAACAAACCATTGTTCAAAAATCACTCAGCAAACCCCACCTTAATGAGTAATTTTCTCTTTTGGCTTCAGAAAGCAATTAAAAAACTCAGCATTTCTAGGCGAAAAGCTTTAGCAGTTCCCCTCTTGTTCTTTCCTCCCCACAGCAGGTGCTAAAGCACAGCTCAGTCTTGATTCATCCCTTCTGTCAAGAGCAGGTGTCGGCCTCAATTATTGTTTTGCAAATTCATTTCAGTCCTTTAATGCAATTTCTGGAAAAGGAGGTATTGATTCCCCAACCTCAGCTGTTTTTCCTGAAGCCTATACCACATTGGCCTTCCTGGTCTGTTTCTATCTCCTCTCTACCTGTCTCCTTCCCCTGTCTTCCTCTCTTTCTGGAATGCATGTCACATTTCTGGCCGGTGTTCTATAATAAACCCATTTGTAGTTTCCAAAGGAGAGGCATAATAAAGACATTGTATGAATATGTTTGAATGAGAAATTCGTGAAAATCATCAATTTTTATTTATGGTGAAACACTTAACTTGGATAGAATATGATACAAATCAAATGTAACTATGCCTCTGGAGGCACTGTGGAAAAGGGAGTGTTCTAGTTTTATGAATTTGCTCTCTTTTGTTCTGTGTATATTTATCTCTGTAGCACCATTTTTAAAGTCCTCTTCTTAATGAGTGTCTCTAGCCAGTAAATTTCACACCTCATGTGTGTGAAGACAATTTATTCTGCAAACCAAGGCATTTTGAGAGTAGATTGGGCAGCCACTGGTAATTGTGCTCCTGTGTCAGGCAGGCCTTGGGACTGTCTCAGTAAAGGGATACACATGGCTATCCTAATTACAGGCAGTTTCAGATGAAGGACTCAGTGACAGTTTAGTATTAGGAGGTGAATCTGTTGAAGAAAAAAGCATGAAACATAATTAAACAGGCAAGAAAGGCCTTATTCAAGACTGTTGCAGCAGGGGAGAGATTAATCTGGACTCTGGATGCAGCAGGGACAGCTGGGGATTTATGGTCAATGGGCATAGCGAAGGGGTCAGTGGATGGGAAATTACTAAGAGGATTTGGTTAGGTATCAAGGGTTTGGGAATTCTTGCTGATCTGGGCTCTGCAGGCCAGGACCAGGCCTAGTCAAGAAGAGGCCTCAGAGGAACAAGATTAAGCTTTGGTCAAGGAAAGAGTCCTTGTTGAAACTCACCAAACGAAATGCAGATTTTAAAATTCACTCTTAACTAAGGAAACTGAATAGTTTCCCAGTCATGGGAACTCATCCTTGCTCTAAGAAATTCTTCCAACTTTATGCTCTGTTTTCTCCTTTGTGATTTTTAAAAATTTGTCCTTTGTAAATCTAGTTATTCTAGTTATGCTTGGTAAAGAAATCTATTTTATCTTCTGATCTTTGCTTCTACTTCAGTAAAGCTGATGTGAAATTGACTCTTCAAAAATGAAAAAAAAAAAAATGTGGCTTGAATTGATAAAGGAAGCACAATTGTAATTCATTCAGGAGGGACTTCATCAAGTGGGCTATGTTTCATGGCACATTGTTTAGTGAGTCTTAGAGAACAGAAGGGAAAGCAAGGGGTTTATTTGTAAGGTTTGTACACATGTCCATCACAGTGGAGGCTCAATGAAGGTATCTGCTGCCCTCGGTAGCCCAGTGCTCACTACTAGGCAACTCCTTCCCCCTCTGAGCATTGGTTTTCTTGTCCATAAAATGAAGGTGTTCCATTAGGTGAGCTCCTTGGTACCTTACAGGGAATTTTTTAAAATTCTATAATTCTGATTTTTAAAATTACTCTGTCCCTCTCTGGATTATGCTCCATTGTTATAAAATATCCTCTTGAGGCCATTCTAAAGGATTGAATATAAGCAATAGTAAATCAATCTGAAAATAATGACTTAATGTAGAACTTGTGTCTGAAAAGCTCAATATATTTTGTGGTTTATGATACAACACATCCAAGGAGATGTATGCAAGAACGTTCCAGCAGATTTATTAATAAAAGCGTGTGTGTTGGGGGAGGGCGATCAGGAGAGGAATACAAACAACCTGAAATGTACTTTGGCAGGCAAATGAATACAGAAATAATGATGGCATGACTCACAGTGAAAGTCAATCAGCCAAAGAATCAAAGGACATAAATATCAACAGTTTTGAGCAAAAACAAGAAAAAACTTACACCATTTACTTAAAGTGTAAAGACACACAAAACAGTACTACTACTCATTTCTAAGGGATACATACTTGTATATATATAGTAAAATTATTTTTTTAATTCTTGGTGGTGATAAACACCAGGCTCAGAATAGAGGTTCCCTCTGCAGGTGGGAAGGGAGTATGATTTGGGAGGGGAATTCATGGAGCTTCAGCTGTATTTGCTGCTGTTTTATTTCTTAAACTGGGAGTTAGATATATGGGTATTCACTGTATTATACTTTATACCTTTTCATATGTCTTAAAATATAACAACCTTATGATAAAGTTGGGATAATCATAAAAAGAGATTGCATACATTTGTTTGTAAATTAGAAACACTCAGTCACCATAATTTAGTGGTAGCAAAGCTAATGTGAATTTAAAATCTTCTTACTACCTGTCCTGCAATTACAATGTACAAACATCAAAAAACAAAACAAACAAAACTTCCAGTGTACACACTGGTGAAAGAACCACTAGTCAGATACCAGTCTCAAGTTGTTTTATATGAGTAATTGCTATTGTTATTTATTTAAAATTTATACTGTGTGAGAAAAGTTTATGAAAACATATAGGTAGTTAGCTAAAAAGTTGTGATTGGATGCCAGATTGATAAATGAGCAGATTATTCTGCAAATAAGTGCAAACTCAGCTATGAGCTTTCAGGTGGTCTAGACAAGGAGAGAAACCTGCCTACTGGTTTCTTAGTAGACAACCTTATGATAAAGTTGTAATTGTCATGAAAAGACATTGCACACATTTGTGTGTAGATTAGAAACAGAAGCTCTAATCCACAACTCTCGGTAGGAGAGCTGGATTTTTCTTGGCTCTAAAATTCGGGGAAGAATTAATCACAAGAATCCTTATGTAATGGGTACTGAGACATTCTGAGTGGTACTTCTGTTGATTTGCTCTTGGCTACAGCTCTTTGCTATTCATCCATTTCACACAGCACCCAGAGTGATCGTGCTGTAACAGAACTCAAATCATTTCAACCCTCCAGAGGCTTCCCATTACACCCATGGCAAAGTCAAGCCCCCTTACCTGACCTCCAGGCTCCCTGCTCCTGCCTGATCATCATCTCACGTCATCTCTTACCATTCTTCTCCTCTTAATTAGGCTCCACCCACCCCAGTTGGTGACTCTTCCTTAGAGCTTATGAGAGCTGGGCATATCCTCTTCTCTCACTTAGGAATGCCCTTCTCCCAAGTCTTGGCTTGGATGACTCATCTTTATCACACATTATCATTCAAGTTTTCCATTCAAATAAAATATTCTTTTAGCTCCCACCTCAAGAGGCTTTTTCTTTTTGAGACGGAGTCTCACTTGTCACCTAGGTTGTGTGCTGGTGATGATCTCAAAGCGGGTTTTCACTGTAAGCTCTCCTCCTCCTAGAAATTACACATTCTCCTGTTCTGTTCCCAGCTCCCAGACCAGACTGCTGCCAGGCCCCTGCCACCACACCTAGCACTTTTAGGGGATATTTTATAATAGACGGGTTTACCACCATGCTATTAGGAGGAGTGGTCTTGATCTCTGACCGATCCCCGGAAGGATCCACCCACCTCAGCCTCAAAAAGTTAGATTACAGGTGTGAGCTGGGAATGCGACCCATCCTCAAAGAGAGAGGTAAAGAGAAAAAGGGCTTTTCAATGAGCAAAAGTAGCCTCACAACCACCCACCACCTATATAAGGCTATCCCCAAAACCTACAAGAGGGGTGCTCTTGGGGCCCCAAGTGCCAGAGGTGTGGGTGCACCTCCAGCCACATCCCTTCCCGTGAAGCAAGAAGTCCATGGAGCAAAGGGGACTTGCACACCCAGAGATTGCATCTCTTCTACTAGGTCATGCCCTGTGCTGTGGCTTGAATGTGTCCCCTTCAAAATTCATGTAGAAACTTAATCTTCATTGAAGTAGTATTAAGAGATGTGACTTTGGGAAAGTGATTAAGTCATGAGGGCAGAGCCATAAGGAATGGATTAATACCTTTACAAAAGAGGCCTCAGAGAGATAATTGCCCCCTTTTGCCCATCTAAGCTTTCTTCCCCTCCAGAGGACACAGCAAAAAAGTGCCATCTTGGAAGCAGAGGGAGCAGCTCCCACTGGACAGCAAACCTGCTAGCACCTTGACCTTGGACCTTGGACTTCCCAGCCTCCAGAACTCTGAGAAATAAATTTATCATATTTATAAATTACCTAGTCTGTAGTATTTTGTTTAAGCAGCACAAGCAAACTAAGATGCCCTGCTTACCTGGGATTCCACAAGTCTCTGCTCAAATGGCCCCAAGCCCATTTCTAGAGTCTGTGAGCCTCTGCCTTGGTTCCCTTTGTCTGTATTGTCAGTTTGCAGACCCCTAAGCCCAAGGGTCGTCACACAGTGGCTGTTTGCAGAAGGTATGGATAAATATTAGACATAGGGGAGCAGTATCATATGTGTACAAGAACTTCCTCTCAATGGGAGTTGGAGCCAGGCTGAGAAGAGATGGGCACAGGTCGGGAGGCAGGGATCAGGGACCCAAGGGCTGGCTTGAACAGCCCTTGCACATCCCAGTGCAGAACTCTGAGGAGTCTGAGAATCCTGAGTGCAAACTTGTTCTTCCACGTGTTGGAAAAGTTGATTTGTCAAGCTAAGAGGGTAGATCATACTTTATTAAACAGTTTGTTAGCTTGATTCACACTCTTTAATTATTTATACATATGTGGATCTCCATTTATACTCTTGCCGCCTCTTACAAATGTTAGCAGCAGGCCTGGCTTCCTCAGCATTTGAGTCAGTCCTGAAGATGGTGGTTCAAATTCCAGAGCCTGGTGGTAAAAAAAAAAAAAAAAGAAAAAAAAAAGTGGGGGTCTGTGCCAAATCCGTTAGAAATATCTTTTCTGACACCCACCTTCTTGGGGATTCCAGACTTTCTTCTCAACAGTCCTGTTCTCTACTGTCTCTCTTATTTCCCTGTTTTTATTTTGTAGCACTGAAAAAAATCTAAAATTACCTTATTTGTTTATTTGTTTAATATGAGTTCTGTGAGGTCCGAGGCTTGTGGCTACATCTGCCCCACGTGGCACATACTAAGTGCTCATTTAAAATGTGCTTATAGCCAGGCATGATGCCTCATGCCTGTAATTCTAGTGCTTTGGGGGGCCAACACAAGAAGATTGCTTGAGGCTAGGAGTTTGAGACCAGCCTGGGAAACATAGCAAGACACCTTTGTCACTACAAATTTTTGTTTAAATGAGCTGGGTTGTGGTGGTGCATTCCTGTAGTCCCAGCTATTCTACTGGCTGAGGTGGGAGGATCACTTAAGCCTGGGAGGTCGAGGTTGCAGCTATGATCGTACCACTGCACTCCAGCCAGGGTGACAGAGCAAGACTCTGTCTCTAAAAGTAATATAAATAAATAAAGAGATCATTGCTGAATGTGTCATGACAGGAATATTGTTTTAAAAAATTTGCCGAATGAATGACTTAGGTGCTATTTTGTGCCAGGACTGTGCAGGGTACAAAGATAACTCAGAAAGGTCCTCTGCCTTCATGGGTCTCCAAGCCTAGTGGGGGAGCAATCTTGAAAACCAGTCTTCTCCTTTTAGTTTTACACTTCTGACATCATTAATGAATCTGGAAACAAAAATATGTATGTAGCCATTATTGTAGCACTTCTGGGCAGACAAACAATTTCCAAGGTAAATAAGCTCCAGGGAAAGGGAAACATCCTTTCCGTTAGTTTCTCTAAAGGGTTAGGGATAAGAGAGCTTTTAAACTTGATGACCCATGAGAATGGTGGAAAGTGTTTTTTCTCTCTCTCCCTGAAGATACATTGCTTGTTTTTCTAGGAGTGGGGTAACATGTTAAACGTTTTCTGCTGTTAGGCTAAAATACTGTTTACAACAGGAGGCTAAAATCTCCTTAGCTGCTGCTTCTGCCTTATTTAACTTACATGGCAGACGGTGGCATCTGTTGAACAACACTGTGTTGGCTGCTTACCTCCTCCAAGGATCTGAGGGCCTCTGGAGTCGTCCTTCTCAGAGGACTCCGTGGGCAGCAGGGCAGCTGGGGCTTCCAGCAGCTCTGGGCAGACTTCAGTTTCACTCCAGATGGCCTGGGTGTGCAAAGTGTGAAAGAAGACAGGCAGAAACACTGTCCCTTCTGCACAGAATTCCTTTTTAAAAATTAGGGCTTGTTTCTAGTCATCCAGAAATATAAGAGGTCATCTTTTATCTAAAGATGATTGTGCAGGCCCCATAAAGCCAATTCATTTGCAATAATGATGAATATGTCATAAGAAATACTGAAAACTACTTGTTTGGAGTTTTATCTTGAAAAACAGCAGCTAAAACCCATAAAAGTGATTTTAGAGTTTATAAAATTAGGCTATAATTTTACTATTAAATTCTATTTAATTTACTATTAAATTCCTAGCTATTTTTAGAATACTAGGGATACATACATTTTTTAATAAAATTGTATGACATCACCATATTCCTTCCTATTTGACTTTCAAGACATCTACTCATTCATCCAACAAATATTTATTGAGTACTTACTATACACCAAGCACTGTTCTAGGCAGTGGGATCAGTCAAAAAAATATTTTTTGTGTTCTCATGGACCTTATATTCTAATGGGTGATTAATAAATCATAAAATATTAGGGAAAAGCAGATCATGGTGGAAAGTAGCAAGTACTAAGAAGAAAATACAAAAGCAGAGCTGGTGAATATGTAGTACAGAATATTGGTAAAGATTACAGTTTAAAAAGGGTGGTCAGAATATGTTCTCTGAGAAGATGACATGAGGGAAAAGATTTGAAGATGATGAGGAGAGAAACATATGGATATGCAGAGAAAGAGCATTCTAGTCAGAGGGAACATCAAAACATCAAGTGCAAATGTCCCAGAGCAGGATGTGCCTAATGTGTTCAAAGAAGAGCAGGAAGCCAGTGCAGCTGGAATGGAGCGAGTGAGGGGAGGAAGGTAGGCAATCTGGAGAGATGTGATTGGATATTATACACCACTGGAAAGACCTTTACTCTGAGATGAAGAGTCCAATAGAGTTTTGAGCAGAGAAGTGAAAGTAGGGCTTACCATGGCTGCGGAGTTGACAACAGACTGTAGAGTAGTGAGGGTGGAAGCAGGAAACTAATCGAGAGGCTACTGAAATAATCAGATGGGAGACAGAGTAGTAGTGGAAATGGTGAGAAGTGTTGGGATCCTAGTTACATCTTACAAGTGGAGCTGATTGGGCTTACCAATTGATCTGATTATGAAAGAAACTGGACTACTGGAATGTGAGAGAAAGAGAGGAATCAAAGATAACTCAGAGGTTTTTGATCTGAGCAGGAACTGACATAAACAGAAATGGGGACGACTGAATAGTATTAAGATATTTTAGAGAGAAGAGCAGGAATTTGACTGGGCACAATAATTCTAAGATTATTAGACATCCTACTAGACATCCACACAGAAGTATCAAGTAGGTAATTGAATACATGAGTCTGGAGTTTAGGAGAGAAGTGACAAGTGCATATTTGAGAACCAACAGTTTAAGGGAGGATTTAAAGTCATGAAACTAGATGACCCACTTTGGGAGAGAATGTGGATAGAGGACAGAAGAAGTCTAGGGATCAGGGAGATATGGAGGAACAAGCATAGTCAAATCAGAGAAGATCATTTTGGGGGAAATATTGGAGGACCTTGTTAACTTTCTCAAAGTCTTCTTCCAATTTCCTAAAATTTAAATCATCCTATTTGAAGAGTGTGTCATCATTGTTACTGATTTTTCAGTTTTTTGGTAATTGACCTAATGCTCAGATCCTTTCTTATCAATGACAGCACAAGATTCCAACATGATTTCATCACGTAGTCCATTTTGTGTTGCTGTAACAGAACACCACAGTCTGAGTAATTTATAAAGAAAAGAAATTTGTTTCTCACAGTTCTGGAGGCTGGGAAGTCAAATATCAAGGTGCCAGCATCTGGTAAGGGCCATCTTGCTACATCATCCCATGGCAGAAGGCAGAAGAGCAAGAGAGAGGGGAAAAGAGAGAAGGAAGAGGGGGGCAAAATCGTCCTTTTATCAGGAACCCACTCCTACAATAACTAAGCCACTCCCATAGTAACAGCATTAATCATTCGTAAGGCAGAGCCCTCAAGACCAAATTACTTCTTAAAGATCCCACCTCTTAACACTGCTGCAATGGGGATTAAGTTTCCAACCTGTGAACCTTGGGGGACACATTCACGCACCATGTGAAATCCTGCATCTGCAAGTTTTGTAATGCCATTTTAATGAAGTCAGTTTACTTTGCATTTGCTCTTTGTGTTTACCTTGTCACAGCTCACCGGTAACAGAACTCTTAGTGTGATGGACGGAGATAGAAACTAGCATTCAGCAAAGAGGCAGTTTTCAGGGTGGACTAATTTTATACACAACCATTTATCAGTAAATATTTTTAAGTTCTGATGCCCTAAACATCCTTGTAAATCTGGGGGCTTGAGTAATGAATATTAGAGATAATGACCTTCCGTGTATCCATTAAACCATTAGCAATGTCTCCAGTTTGTTGAGAATTAATAGATATTAAAAATCAGCTTAGAGATTGTTCCAGAAGTTAATGTCTTCATTTATAAAGGAAGATAGTGACTGGCCTGGAGAGTTGAGTGACTAGACCACACCGCTAGCTAGGAGCAAAGCCTGAATGAGAATCAATCTGAACCCCCCATGTAGTGCCAGTGCCATTTAGTGGTTATTATACTTAACATCTGTGCCTCAGTTTCTTCAACTGTAAAACAGGAGTTATATTGCATACCTCATATGATTGTGTAAATAACACATTAAAAAATAGATAATCAAGTGCTTGGCATACATTTTTTTTCTTTCTTTCTTTTTTTTTTTTTTTTTTTTTTGAGATGAAGTCATGCTCTGTCACCCAGGCTGGAGTGCAGTGGCATGATCTCAGCTCACTGCAGCCTCCACCTCCTGGGTTCAAGTGATTCTCCTGCCTCAGCCTCCCAAGTAGCTGGGACCACAGGCACACACCGCCATACCCGGCTTATTTTTGTATTTTTAGTAGAGACGGGGTTTCACCATATTGGCCAGGATGGTCTTGATCTCCTGACCTCATGATCTACCCGCCTCGGCCTCCCAAAGTGTTGGGATTACAAGCGTGAGCCACTGCACCCGGCTGTTTTTTGTTTTTTGTTTTTTTAAATACCAAGTCTGGCAAGGATATGGAGCAACTAGAACTGTCATACACTGCTAGTGGGAATGCAAAATGGAACAGCCACTTTGGAAAACAGTTGAGTGGTTTATTCACACTTGATCTTCACCAAAAGGCTGAGAAGCAATAAGCAGTTTCTTATAAAATTAAATATACACTTACCATACAATCCAGAAATTCCACTCCTAGGTATTTATCCAAGTCAAGTGAAAATATACGTCCACACAAAAACCTACATATGAATACATATAGCAACTTTATTCACAATCTTCAAAAACTGGGAACAACCCAAATATTGGCCAGCTATGAATGGATAAGCCAACTGCAGCACACCCATACGGTGAAACACTCATCAGCAATAAAAGGAACAAATTATAATACATACAACAGTTTAGATGAATTTCAAAGATGCTGTGTTAAGTGAAAGTCACCATTTCTTAAAAAGCTACATTCTGAATGATTCCATTCATATGACATTCTGGAAGAGGCAAAACTGAAGGAACAGAAACAGGTCAGTCATCACCAAGGGGTGGAGGGTGGATTTGGTTACAAAAGGATATGAGGGAATTTTGGAGTGTGATGAAATTGCTCTGTATCTCAGTTGAGATGTGAGTTAGATGACTGAATGAGTTTGTCAAAACTCATAGAGCTATACACTCAAAATAAGAAATTTTGTTATATATAATTTTTTTATCAATTTAAAAAATATATAAAAAAATAAAAGAGGGAATTCCACAAAGATGAAATAAAAACAAAACGTTCCTGGTACTTAACATACTCTTAAAAAAACAGATTTTCTTCTATATTCCCCTCTCTCTGAGCAAGAACTACTCATGATTGAAAGCTCTTAAAAATAATTTGCTTACTCAGATACTATTTTTAAAAAGAGTGAAATTCATGACTCACAAAGTGTCTATTTTCTTCTGGCCTTCGAGTCATTTTTTCCTTCATTTTGTCAGCAAATAATTATTGATCACCTATAAGCAAAGAATGTCTTCCTGAGCTCTCACTTACAATTGAATCTGAACATTTAGAGCTGAAAGAATCCTTAGAAATCATTTAGTCTACATTGCAGATGAAGTAACTGAGGCTCTGAAAAGTGAAAGTCCCTCACCCGGAAAGTTGGCAACAGAATCCCATCCAGCACTGAGAGTGTCTGACGAGGCTTCAGTCTTTTCACTGTGCTCAGCTTTGCAGCCCCTGACCCTTATCCTAGGAAGCTAACGGCTGCTTTGAGAAGTGATTTCTTCAGCTGTATGAATGTACCCTTCACTGGTGGGATTTATAAAGTGTGATGGTGGGGGTACAGGAAAATATTTGGGACAAAGCATTGTATTCTGAGCTTCTGGAAACTCACTTCACAAGCTGCTTCCCTTCCCTAGGAGGAGTCCTGTTTTTTACAGTACAACAGGAACAGATTGCATGGAAGAATCACTAGTAGGCACCTGGAAGTGGCAAGATCCTTCTCCTGTTACTATCAGGGCTTTGTTCTTACCCAAGAGAAGTGAGAACCTTCTTGAACTGGCGTAGGTGGAGCTCTCTAATAATGCCTCAAGATAATGAAAGACACTACTCCTGAAGTCATCCTTTAGGCTAATACATAAAAGGATGGATGACCAGAGGGTAAGAGCTGGTAAATCCCAAAGGCATGAGCAATGCAAATTGAGGGACATTCTAGCATCCATATCATTGAAGGAAACTAAAGAGACATGACAAGTAAATGGAACTCATGATTATTTTGAATGCTTTGTTATAAGGCAGTGTTATTGGACAACTGGGGGAAATCTGAATGTTTCCATATACAAGATAAGATAATCAGATCTATCAATATCAATTTGATTGACTGGTGATTTTGGTGGCAGTTCTGTGGTTATGTAGAAGTGTTTTTATTCGTAGAAAATATACACGAAGTATGAGTGGGGGACATTGGGGTAGCAACTTATTCTCAAAAGACTCAGGGACAAAAGAGTTCTTTATACTCTTCCTATAACGTTTCTGTTAGTATGGGATTGATGCAAAATTAAAATAATATTTAAAATGTGAGGACATTTTACATATTATCCTTATAAAACTAAGCAGCTATGGCTCTATTCTTTAGAACCC
Organism: Papio anubis; assembly: GCF_008728515.1. Taxonomy (NCBI): domain Eukaryota; kingdom Metazoa; phylum Chordata; class Mammalia; order Primates; family Cercopithecidae; genus Papio; species Papio anubis. The sequence continues at coordinate 160,192,092 of NC_044977.1, read as the reverse complement.
TTATGAGATGAAGATAAATAATTAGAGAGTACACAGCATGGTCTATGATTGATGGGCAAATAAGTAGATGTGATAAAATGTATTTTTTTATAAATGAAAGGTAAGCACAGGAACAGGTAAGTAAAGGAATTTGGAGGATGAGAGACTGAGTTTGGAGGAAATAGGCAGGGGAGAAAGGAAGAGCTTTCTTGGTGTTTAATAGTTTTTCATCAGCAGGGGAGTCAGCCAAACACATATTTGGGATGTGACCCCAAATAGTTCAAATTTTAGAACATTAGGGAACCTTCCTTCAGGATTCCTGACTCCTGTGTCCAGGGATCATTATCCAGCCAATGAGCACTGTCCTGAGAGTCCTGAAACCTGGACTCTAGTCCCCTATTTGTCCCCAACTGCCAATTCAATCTTGGGCAAAACAACCTGTAAATGAAGTATTTGGACTAAAATGATGTTTGACGATCCCTAAAAAAGTTAAAAGGCTTTTGATTCTTGAACAAAATGATAAAATTTAGAAAGGAAATACAGCATAGAAATAGAAAAAAATGAAAATATAAGTTCTTTTTATTTGAGATACCCAACTAAATAAAGGAATAGTTCCTGCCACCCCACATCCCTCTCTTTGAAAAAGGGAACATAGGAACTCTTTTAATTTGAACAGCACAGAGAACACTGCCCTCCCTTCTCACATCTTAGATAACAGCAAGAGTCCTCTTAAATAGAATTTTCTATTTATGAATCCTAAAAATTCAAATGCATCATTGCGGAACTATTATAGTGTGTTTTCCAAATATCAGAATAAGTTTACATGGCAATATTCCAAGACGGGAACACCTATAGCTTTTCTGTCAGCCTAAAATGAGTTTGTTTATGGCATGACTGGTTTTGTTTTTGACCAATAATTTATTTAGAATGTATTATTTTAAAATTTACTCATATGTATAAATGTTTAATCTTTATTTTTACTACAGATTTCTAACCATTTTATTGTGGTCAGACACTAGATTTTATGTGAAACCAATTATTCAGCATTCATTGATATTCAGCATTCATTGAAGCTTAAATTGTCTAGCACGTGGTCAGTTTTCGTAAATGTTACATGAGAGCCTGGGAAGAATGTCTTGCTCTATGTGTATCTATTAAGTTCAGCTTATTAAGTATGTTATTCAGATATTTTCTATCATTACTAATATTTTGAATGCTTCACTTATCAATAACTGAGCAAGGTATATTAAAATCCAACATTGTAACAATATATCTGACAGTTTCTTTTTATAGTGCTTTATGTATTTTGATTCTGTTTTATTAGATGCATGCTCATTTAGAATTCTTTTTTTCTTCTTTGTGAATTGAATTATTATGTAGTGACTTTCTTTATCTCTAATAATGCTTTCTTAATGTATTTTTATCATATTAATATGGCTACCCTAGATTTCTTTTGGTTATTATTTGCCTGGTAGCTTTGTGAAAAATTATTTTACTTTTAATCTTTCAATGCTCTCATGTTGTAGGTGTATTTCTTGTAACAACGCCTAGCTGGATTTTGTTTTTCAGTCAGTGAGTCTAGTCCATCTGTATTTACTATGATTATGAATGATGGTGGGTATTTAAGTCACAGTTAAAATAATATTTTTAGAAATGGTTTTTAACAGTATATTAAACCAACGTTTGCACTCAGGATCATGCCTAGGGTGAACTGAGCAAGAGGGAAGTGCTGTTGACAGAAAGAGGCCTTCAGGGCACATGCTCCATCTGAGCAGGCTGCAGGCTATGGAAGCATCTATCAGTTCACCTGCCTGTTTCTGGAGAGAGAGCTGTTCTGTCTTTGCCCACCTGATTCAGAGACAGCCATTTGAAACACTACACATGGAGAATTTTAAACCTCTTTCTGTAAAATGTATCCTTAATGAAGATTCCCGATGCTTGTTAGCACCAAATGATTGTTGAAATGACAATATTAAAGGTAAAGTACATTGTACCATTCCATTCCTGCAGTGACTCATACATATTTGATGTGCAGAGATTTCTTATATTCCATAAAATCATTTTCAGGGTTTCCTTAAACTATGCCTGTGTTCTCTTAAGGCTTTCTGGTAAACCAGGTTTTCATGATTATTTCTAAGAAATTACATGTTTTTCACTCCCACTGTGTCACTAGTCTCCTGGTGTCTTTTTTTTCAAATTCATCCAGAGAAGTTAAAAAAACTAAAATAGTTTCTTAACCAAGATAGAGCTACAAAATTGTTTGAGGCTTCCAGTTTAACAGAAATAGGATTGTTGTGCAATTCACCACTGAGGAAGCAACAATAACGTGCATGATAGTAAAATAATAGCTATCATGATAAGGGGTGTGTGTGTATATATGTATGCATGTATGTGTGTATATGAAATCCCCACTTAAATATAAGAAACCCAAGGCACAGAAAATTTAAGTATTTTACTCCATTCCAATGCTATAACAAAATGCTTCAGACTGGCCAATTTATAAACAACAGGAATTTTATGGTAAATGACTTTTACCTCAATTTTTAAAAAAGAATTTAAAAATTTATGTATACAAAGAAGTGACCAGGGGAATTGGCCATATGAAAGTCATTGATACCATAGCAAGAGTAGTTTCAGGGAAAAAGAGAGGACCAAGACTCAAGAGGAGTGGATTGACAAAGAGTGTGCAGTAAAAAAGCAACAAATAAAACTCAAGAAGTTTTGTTGGGAATAGAGATCAAAGTGATGGGTTGAGAAGGGGATGAGCCTTGGGGGATGTGGAGGTTAAAGGAGGTTTTATTGTTTAGGAAAAGATAGAGCAGGTCATGTGTGTACCCTGACAGGAAAGATCCAGTACAGGTAGAAAGTGATTGTGAGGTAAAGAGAGAAGATGACTGCAGGAGGGAATGTCACTGTGATGGTGACAGAGGCCAGAATCCAGAGCACTCAGGTAGAGTTTTTTCTTTGATAGGAGCAGGGAGGATCCCTTAATTAGGCACAGAAGAGGAGGTCAAGTATATAGTTACTGATCCAAATAAGTGGGCAGTTTGAGTACTGGGAAAATGGAATGTTTACATGATTGTTTTGGTTTTCCATTTGAGAAAATAGGTAAGGTCATTGGCTGAGAACCAGGGTGACAGTCCAACCTTACATTCTCCTTCCACACTGCCCCGGCAGAGTATCTCTGTGAGGGCTTCACCTATGCAGCAGACTTCTGTCTGAACACTAGGCTTTTGCATACATCCTCTGAAACCTAGGCAGATGCTTCCAAGCCACTTTCATTCTTGCATTCTGTGCACCTGCAGGCTTAACACTATGTAGAAGCTGCCATAGCTTATGGCTTGCACCATCTGGAGCTCTGGGCTGAGCTGGGCCTCTTTGAACCAAGGCTGAAACCAGAGCAACTGGGATGCGAGGAGCAGTGTCCTGAGGCTGTGCAGGGCAGTAGGTCCCTTAGCCTGGCTCCTGAACCCATTCTTCCCTCCTAGGCCTCTGGGCCTGTCATGAGAGGGGCTGCCATGAAAATCATTGAAATGCTTTTAAAGCCTCTTCCTCATTGTCTGGATATTTACACTTGACCCACTTTTAGGTATGCAAATATCTCTAGCAAGTGGTTGCTCCATAGCCTGCTTGAATTTCTCTCCCCCCAAAAAACCTTTTTCTTTCTTTGTCACATCTAGGCTGCAAATTTTCCAAACTTTTATGCTCTTCTTCCCTTTTAAATATAAATTCCAAATTTCATCGTTTCTTTGCTCCAATATCTGAACATATGTTGTTAGAAGCAGCCAGGCCACATCTTGAAGGCTTTGCTGCTTAGACATTTCTTCCAACAGATACCCTCAATCATCACTTTGAAGTTCAAACTTCCACAGATCCCTAGGGCATGGACAGAATGCAGCTAAGCTCTTTGCTAAGGCATAACACCTGACCTTTGCTCCAGTTACCAATAAGTTCCTCATTTCCATCTGACACCTTGTCAGCCTGGACTTCACTGTTCATATCACTATCAGCACTATAAAACCTTATAAAAGGTTCTGGTCACAACCATTTAACCAGTCTCTAGGAAGTTCTAAACTTTTCCTCATCTTCCTGTCTTCTTCTGAGCTATCTGAATTCTTCCAATTTCTGCCCATTACCCAGGTTCTAAAGCTGCTTCCACATTTTCAGGAATCTTTATAGCAATACCCGTATCCTTGGTATCAGTTTTCTGTATTAGGCTATTGTTGCATTGCTATAAAGAAATATCTGAGACTGGGTAATTTATAAAGAAAGAGGTTTAATTGGCTTATGGTTTTCCAGCCTGTACAAGCATAACACCAATATCTGCTTGGCTTCTGGGAAGACCTCAGGGAGCTTTTACTCATGGCAGAAGGGGAAGTGGGAGCAGGCATGTAACATAGCAGTAGCAAGACAGAGAGAGTGGGGAGGGGAGAGGTGCCACACTTTAGAATAACCAGATCTTGTGAGAATTCATTCCTTATGACAAGGACAGCACCAAGCCATGAGGGAACAGCTCTCCAGACCCAAACACCTCCCACCAGGCCCCACCCCCGACACTGGGGATTACAATTCAACATGAGATTTGTGCAGGGACAGGTATCCAAACTATATCAGTCCCTTATAATCCTTTTTTATTTCTGATGCATCTGTTGTAATGTCTCGACTTTTATTTCTGTTTTGATTTATTATTTGTGTATTTTCTTTTTTTTCATAGTTAGTCTGGCTAGGGCTTTCTCAATCGTGTTTTGTTTTTCAAATGACCAACTCTTGGTTTGATTAATTTTTTTCTATGTTTTTTATTCCCTATTTGATTTATTTTTATTCTGATCTTTTGCAAAAATAAATTAATGGTACTATATAAAACTAAAAAGATTCTACACAGCAAAAGAAATAATTAACAAAGGAAAAGACAACCTATAGACTGGGAAAAAATATTTGCAAACCACATATCTAATAAGTGGTTAATATCTAAAATTTATAAAAACTCTTACACCTTAACTGCAAAAAGCCAAATAACTCAGTTTTTAAAATGGGCAGAGGCGGTGGCTCAAGCCTGTAATTGCAGCACTTTGCTAGGCCAAGACGGGCGGATCACGAGGTCAAGAGATTGAGACCATCCTGGCTAACACGGTGAAACCTCGTCTCTACTAAAAAATCCAAAAAACTAGCTGGGCGAGGTGGCGGGCACCTGTAGTCCCAGCTGCTCGGGAGGCTGAGGCAGGAGAATGGTGTGAACCCGGGAGGCGGAGCTTGCAGTCACCTGAGATCCAGCCACTGCACTCCAGCCTGGGCGACAGAGCGAGACTCCGTCTCAAAAAAAAAAAAAGGGCAGAGGACCTGAACAGACATCTCTCCGAAGATGACATTAAAATGGCCAAAAGATATATGAAAAGGTGCTAAATGTCACTAATCATCAGAAAAATGCAAATTAAAACCCATGAAATACCACCTCACACCCCTGAGAATATCTGTTATCAAAAAGAAGAAATGACAAATATTGGTGTGGAGAAAAGAGAACCCTAATATATACAGCTGGGGGACAGTAGACTGGTACAGGCACTATGGAAAACAATATAAAGGTTCCTAAAGAAATTAAAAATATAACTACCAATGACCCAGCAAATCCCTCTTCCCAAAGGAGAAGAAAATACCACCTCATCAGGATATCTCCCATGTTCATTGCAACATTGTTCACAATAGCCAAGATATGGAAACAACCTAAATATCTATCAATGGAGAAGTGGATAAAGAAAGGGTGGCATAGATATACAATGGAATATTATTGAGCCTTATAAAAGGAGATCCTGTCATTTGCCACAACATGGAAAGACCTGGAGGACATTATGCTAAGCGAAAAACAGCCAGACACAGGAAGAAAAATATTGCATGACCTCACTTACATATGGAATATTAAAAAAAAAAAAAAAGAGTTCAAGTACACAGAGATAGAGAATGAAACAATGGTTACCTCAGGCAGGGTTGGTAGGGGAGAGGAAATGAGAGAATGTTGGTCAAAGGATACAAAACAGTAGATAGGTAGGATGGGCAAGTCTAGAGATCTCATGTGCAATATGAGGACTAAAATTAATAAAATTGTATTGTATTGGGAATTTTTGTTAAATAAGTAGATTTTAGCTGTTCTTGTCATTAAAAAGTAACTATGTGAGGTCATAGATATATTAATCTGCTTCACTATAGTAACCATTTTATTATCTATGTGTATCCCCAAACATCATGTTGTAAACCTCAAATATACACAATAAAATTTAAAAATCAAAAATAAAATATGTTTTAAAAGAATAAAGGCAAACATTTGAGATAGTCATTTGGGGAGGAAAATAAACATACTGGGGAGATACGGTAAGATCGTTGGGTAGTGCTGAGCACCATTCTGAATCAAGATTATCATCTTAAATGAGAGACTTGGTACATTTGGATGCTTTTCTCCGTAAATATTCTCTTGTTTGGGTACAGCCATGGAGTAGGTATATGACTGAGTTTAACCATTAGGTCTTTGCCAAACAAAGGGAAAAGGGGTGGAAAAAGTCAAAGGTATTTGCAAGATAATGGTTGTGATGATGGGCCATGAAATATAACTGTGAGGAGGTGGGGAGTGAGTATATGAGGTTACAAAGGGAGTGAGTAATTATTATCATGGGGGTGGAGTCGAAGGAATGAAGGGCACCATGAAGTGGAAGATTGGCTGATAAGTATGGTGGGAGGGCATAGAGGGGGTGGTTAGAGAGTAGGAGGCGTGAAATCAATTTCAGAGGTCATGTAGTCATTGGCACTGAGGAGGTCAATTGATATGATCATGGGAATGGGCAACTCAGGTAGGGTAAAAGAAATGACGGCTGAATGTGAGGCAGTTCAAAACCAGAGACAGCAAGGATACAGAAGTCAAGAATGATGACAAGAGTACAAGGTGGAAGAAAGAGAGTGGGCTAGTCACTGAAGTAATCAATGTATGAAGGGAATGACCAGGGTTTGGTACATGTCAGCAAAATAAACACCTGATTTTGGGGGTAACTGAGGTGACTAGGGATGTCAGGCATGCTGGGATCAGTCCTGATAATCTCATGACAGAAGGTGGGAAACCTATTGTGGAGCCTAGGGCTGCTGGTTTCTCCAGCATCTGGTGTTTTAAGATCAGCATTTGAGTCCAAACTCCACCACACTAACTGTGGAGCTTGTGAAAGACTACTAAAAACCTACTTATTCTCATCTGTAAAATGAAGACAAATGTTTAATGAATTGCCTAGTTCACAAGGAGCATTTGATATAATGAATGCAAAAGCACTTTGCAAGCTCTAAAGGGCCATAGAAATGTTAGTTAAAATTAAAAATTTATGTCTTGCATTGTCATTACTAGCCTTTAAACCAGAGCTAGAAGAATTACTTATTCATCTCTTTATATGCCACAATACATAACACATATCCTATGATTTAGAGATTACAAGGTTGAATAACACTGAACAATAAAAGCTTATAAAATGAATGAGTCTATGACTAATGTCTCCAATGTTATTATCAACATTACCATCATTACTGTTAAGCATTAATGCTTCAAAAATTGTGAAAAAAGGCTGGGCGCGGTGGCTCACGCTTGTAATCCCAGCACTTTGGGAGGCCAAGGTGGGCATATTACCTGAGGTCAGGAGTTCAAGACCAGCCTGGCCAACATGGTGAAATTCCGTCTCTACCAAAAATACAAAAATTAGCCGGGCATGGTAGCAGGCGCCTGTAATCCCAGCTACTCAGGAGGCTGAAGCAGAAGAATCACTTGAACCCGGGAGGTGGAGTTTGCAGTGAGCCGAGATCACGCCATTGCACTCCAGCCTGGGGGACCAGATTGAGACTTCATCTCAAAATAAATAAATAAAAATAAAAAATTTTTAAAAAATTGTGAAGAAATACACATCCTGGTTTTTCTTTTTACCAAATCCATTGAAATGAAGAAAAAGAAGTATTTCTTCAAGTTAAAGTCACACAAATATTTATACACTTTGCCCTAATAATCTCATTCCCATAACATTTTTATCATTTAATCAAGCACAACATATATTTACTCTTTTCTCTGTTCTTCAGAGAAAAGTGCAGAAACCCTAAGTACGCACATAAATTTTTAGAGTGAACACACACATGTAATAGCCCAACTCCTAAAAATTTGATGTCATAAAATATTCCTCTAAAATGAAAAAGCCTAATGTCTGAAGATGAGATATTCATATTATGTTATAGTGAAAAGAAGCGAAAAAAGCTCATTGTTTGGTGAAGGGATAATGGAGTAAATATTAGCACATAAATTCAGTGGAACAATATGGGGCCATTAAAAACGACAACTGTGAAGAACCACAAAACTAAATCCACCAACTTGAATGCCCCTGAGTTAAGCGGGTAGAAGAACTATGAGAAGCAGCCTGGTATAAGGTGATAAAGCATAGGGGAGGTAGGTCAAAGACGGTCAGAAAATGCAGAGTACAGAGCGCTTGCAGGCCCCACATAAAGACATTCACATTAAAGCATTTAAAAATAATGAAGATAAAACATGGTATTGACAAAACATGTTGTGGGCCAAATTTTGCCCATAGGTCTTTAGTTTGTGACCCTTTCTGGAGATAGAGGAAAACAGTCAATGGTAAAATAAACACACTAGATATGGCAATGTGATTATAACGTAAAGATTATGTTGACATAAGGACAAACACTGGAGGTGTGGAAAAAATGAATGTTGGCCTTGTTGGAAACTTGGCCAAATAACTTTGCCCCTTTTAAGCCTCAGTTTCTTCATCTGTAAAATAGGGATTTAAAAAATTGCCTCCTTCGTAAAGCTGTTGTAAGGGTTAAGTGTGATTGTAAGGGCAAAGTGAGTAGAAAAGAGCCTGGCAAGTGGCAAATAAAACTATTCTCCCCCTCATTTTCCTCCTCCTCCTCCTCATTGTTATTATTATTAGCTATTTCAGGATTTTATATCCCACAATCCTGTTTCCCTTTGTTCTACTAACTCCAGCCACAATAGCTTTCTTGTTATTTTTCCAGTATGTTTTAGCCTTAGGGCCCAAATTCTCTAGCCCCTAGTATTTGTCTTACTTCCTGAGAGCTTTTGCTTAAATGATACTTCCTCAGAAGGATTTTCCTGCCTGCCTCATCCTGCTTTTTCTTCATTGCACTTAGAACCATCTGTTATCTTATGTGTATATGTGTTATATATACATACGTTTATATAAACACATATGTGTGTATATCTGTGTATTATATATATACACACACACAAGGGCAGGACTTTGCCTAACTTGTTTACTGCTATATTCCCAGTTCCTTGAAGGGTACCTGGCACATAATAGACATTGAGGCATTATTTGTTGAATATTGTTAAATGTTTAGGGTGGAGACATTGTGCCCTTTTTCCCCCTCTTTTTCTAAATCCCAGAATTACAATGTTTGTAAAATCAATGATTTAAAAGCACATTTTCCTGCAGGTGATCTTAATACGTAACTCTTCATAATCTTTTGTAACTTTTTTGGCAGATCAGCCATGCAGAAGCTGGGGACAGAAGTATTTGAAGAGGTCTATAATTACCTCAAGAGAGCAAGGCATCATAATGCTAGCGAAGCAGAGATCCGGGAGCGTTTGGAAAAAGTGGTGCCTCGAGCCAGCGACTGTTTTGAAGTGGACCAGCTCCTGTACTTTGAAGAGCAGTTGCTGATCACGATGGGAAAATAACCTACTCTCCAGAACCATCTCTAGGCAACAGTCAAAAAGAAGCAGGAGTTCAAGTGGACAAATGTATGTGAAAATTCATTTAACATAGAAGCTGAACTCTATTATGGGGAATGGATACAAAAGCAGAGCTCCCATATTGACTTTCAATTCCTCGTCAGAAGTACTGGCTTCTTTAGAGAGTGGTAGGCATGGCTGCCTGTGCTTGGAGTCATAAGTGTTATTTGGACTATACCCTGAGATAAGCTTGTAGATCAAGTTTGGCTCTCTTGTAAAGCATTTCTCTCATGTGCGCCCTAAGGGCTTCCAGCAGAATTGAGTCACCCTGACAATGACCGGGGAGAAGCCATGTGCTCTTCATCATTTTCAGCTGGAGGACAGAGCTCAGTGCCTGACTGCCTAGGGTCTCATGGACTGTGGGCAGCCAGCCAGTGAAGGTCACTGGACCCTAGCCTACAACATGCTGAGCTGCAGCCCAGAAGCCAGACATACCTGTCTTAGCTGACCTGTTTTTGGTCCACTTTGCCCTTCCATGACTAACAAGGAAGAAATGTTTGTATTTCATACACACACAAGGACCTGGATTAAAAATCCAAAGAGTGATTCTCTTCTATGATTTATTTCAAACTCATCCATAGATAATTCAAGATTTGTATTCAAAATAAACAGTTTTCACAGTTACAAAATAAATCACCTATTTTATCTTTTCCTTATGTAAAACTTTCTTACTGAATGCAACGTATCCATCCTTTGATAATTATTACTTAGAGCCAGTAATATTTGGTTAATTTGGTGCCTGTTGGGTACCAGTACTATACTTAGTAGTTTAAGGGCCTGCATTGGATCTTTTCACTAACTCGAGAGAGATAGAGTGAAAGAGAGAGAAAGAGAGAGATAGAGAGACAGACAACAGAAAGAGAGATGCTCAGGTTAGGTAATTTGCTTAGTCACTCAGCTGCAAGAAGCAGAGTTGGCATTTCCAACCAGGTCTGTCTCATTCCAGAATCCATACTCTTAACCACTGTCTATCAGAATTTTAAACCATGGAGCTACATTAGATTTGCTTGTGAAGCTTTTTAAACATAGACACATTTAAATATACTGTTAATGAAAAAAATATTCTGACACTTATTGAAATGGCAAAAAGACTGTACTCAGGACTATTTTGATAGGTATCAACAATATTGCAATATGGGAGAGGCACTGGGCTCAACTCTGAAGTTTCTTTGCTGAAGCAAAGAAAACTAGAGATTATTAGCCAATTAGCAGGATAGGGGCCTTGGCGGATGGAAAATTTCTAAGAGGAGTATTCAAAGGTTAGGGGTTGTATTCGTCTGTTTAGTGTTGCTATAAAAGAATACCAGAGACTGAGTAATTTATAAAGTAAGGAAGTTTATTTCGCTCACAGTTTTGTAGGCTGAGAAGTTCAAGGGCATGGCCCTGGCTTCTGGCGAAAGCTGGCGTGCTCCCTCACAACACGGCAGTGAAGGGGAAGTGGATGAGTGCGAAGACAGAGAAACCTGAGGGGTGTCCTGGCATTATAACACCTGCCCTTCCAGGAAATAATCCATTCCCACAAGAAGTAATCCAGCCTAGAGAGCAAGAACTCACTCACTACTCCAGATCTGTACCACAGCTATTTATGAGGGTGCTCCCCCATAACCCAAACATTTTCCACTAGGCCCCACTTCCCAACATCACTGCTTTGGGGATCAAATTTCAACATAAGTTTTGGAGGGGCAAATATTCAAACCATGGCAGGGAGACTCCTGCTAAACTGACTTAACGCTCCCACTGAAGGCAGGCCAGGGTCATCAGAGATTGAGGGCAGGTGATGAGGAATCTGATCAGATACTGAGGGTGATCAGCTATCAAATGTGGGGTATTCTCAATAAACTGAGTTTACCAGAATTCTTGCTAAAACTGGATTTGGCAGGCTGAAGACAGAGCCAAGAATGAGTCCTCATAAAAAGAGGGCTCAAAAGAGCCTGTCTAAAGTTTGGTCAAGGAGATAATCTTCATCAATACCCAGACCCACCCCACTCCCTTCTCTGGGAAGATAAGGGGCTAAAACATATCTATTGTTTCAGAACTATATGGGTGAATTTGATGCCCACAGTACTGTTATTCACTTTTCTGCCTCCTGCTGATGACTGAGGAAACTAAGAGAGGTTCTTTATCTTACTAACCTGTTATCAGTGGTGCTGTGCTTCCTGCATGATGCACTCCTTTAAACCAGTGATTCTCACATTTGAGCATGCATTTGAATCACCTGGAGTGCTTGCTGAAGCATAGATTGGTGAATTCCATCACCAGCGTTTCTGATTCAAGAGGTCAGGGTTTCTAACACATTTCCAAGTCGTGCCAGTGCCACTGGTACCACACAGAACCACTGTTTAAGACCTTTCTTTCTGTTGTCTCTCTTCTCCCCCTCCCTCTTTTTGGAACAGTGGTTTGGCTGCTCTTAATTGGGGGCTTAATTAATCTCACATATTGGAAGGTGGTATGAGGACTTCAAAGAAGGCTCCAAAGATTTCAAATACTTCGCAGCAAGTATAAACAAGTAGTAATTGGGGTGGAGTGGTAGGGGAGTCAGTGTGAATAACTTGAGAGAACTTAATGGGCTTATTTTAAGGACAAAGGGGCATGGTCACTGTGCCCTAACGCTCTACCCTGTGGCTTCACTTCTATCCCTGCCCAGCGACCAAAGGAACCAACCAGGTGAACCCACAATTTCTCTAGTGCTCAAGGGTTATGAACATCACTCTTCTGAGTTCCCACAATTCCCTTACACTATGGAGAGGTATTGGGGCTGCACAAATCTTCACTCTGCCTCTTCCCAAAGCTAACAATGCTCGTTCTCACCCTCCCTCCCTGCATACTGGAGAATGATTCCTGGCTGGGAGGCTGGCGGACAGGACCATGTATGTGCTCTCACAGCCCCTGTGTCTGCAGCAGGAAAAGCAGACCTCAAATACTGGCTTCTGGAGGTGGGATTGGAGACTTTTCAGAATTTGGAACTTGAGTGTGTTTCCCAAGTCAAAATCTAGGGCCCATGGTTGTTGCCATGGTAGAACACTGAAAATCAGGTTTGCCCTGGGAAACCTGCGATGATGGGGGCATGTGACCACACTGCTGCTGACAGCGGGCATGCAAATTGCCATCATGTTAACAGGGACGAGACCTGACCCCAGAAAATGCTCCCCAGAGCCCACATGCCCTTTTGTGACCAACCAGATTGCAAATATGACTGGAAGAGCAGGGACCATAATATTACCCCAGTTAATAAAAATTGCTGAATCTTCTTGTTAATGTTCTTCATAACATTAGAACAGAACAAAACTTGTGTGCTGGGTCCTAAGGGGAAATAGCTAGATTTTCAAATAGTCTCTTTCACAAACAGATTCACATTCCTATACCTTGCATTTCAGAACATGGTTCTTAGAAGACAGGTCAGACTAAAAACAGCTTACTCTCCAGGGATTTGTGTTATGCACTTCATCAGGCTTAAAAGAAAAAAGAGCTAGGAAGAAATATCATTTTGCATCATAGCTCCATGCCTCTAAAGAGAAGCTCACTCAAATTTACTTTCATTTGGTTCACTGGGGTGGGAGTGGGGAACAAGATTTAACAGTACTTGAAGGTTAAATCTTTGACTTATCGTCATTGGGAAAATGCTTTCTCCTTCAGCTACACTCAATCTTAATTTTGAACCACTTCAAATTGTATTAATAACTATCCAACTGCAAGATGGCGGGGGAAATTGACTAAGGAGTTAAACTAGGAAGTTTCTTGCTATGAAACAGTTACTATGAGCAAATAAAGGGAACTTGCTAGCTTGCTGCTTTGTAAAAAAAAATATACATATATATTTCAAAAATGCCAATTGACCTTTCTGCTTTCTATTTATACAGAGGAAATGCCACCAGCTATTTTGGGTGATGCAGAGATAAAGCGCACACAAAGGAGAGTGCTGGAAGTTAATTATTTAATGTCTTTGGGGCTGAAGTTGGAGCAAAGCTCTAAGTATATTTTAAGAGTCCAGCCATCACAGTGGGCTCAGGGTAAAGGAGGTTGACAAATTAAGCAGTAGCTCAACAGGGGGAAACACCACATTCCTCTTTCAAGATGATGGGTTCACTAGTTAGTGTATCAGAAGGGAATGGGGCCAGGCCACTAAGGGGATAAACAGAAACAGGCAAACAGAAGGAGAAGGTGCGGGGCTGGGGGAAGGAGAGAGGCACAGCAGAGCAAAAAATGTTTTAAAGTACTTCTGCCACACCTGTGTAAGGAAAAAAATTGAACTTGATAGCAGATGACTTGGGCTCCAGGCCTACTCTTACCATTTACTGTGTGATCTAAGGCAAAAAAAGTGATTTCCTCTGAATCTGTTTCCTGTGTCTGAAGATTGCCGTAAAGAATAAATAATACAATAGGTTGAATCACATGAAATTGCCAATGCGATTCAGCCTAATGTGTTGAAGTGCTTTAAATGCCATAAAATGTTCTCAACTTTGAGGAAAAAAATCATTAAATGTATTGTCATCTTCCACCATTGGAGATTCATCCCTGAAGACTTCCTTAGGTTTCTATTATTACCATCCAAATGCACCCTGAAAGATAAACACTTTTAGCCATTTTCAGCTAGCACTTAACAAGAAATTAGCCGAGAGCCAGCTAAGAGCTGAGGAAGACAGCTCTGGAAGGGCAAGTCAGTGGACTCTCCAGACCAGCCTTGCTTTCTTTCAGTGCCTCAACCCACTTTACAGCTCATGACTCTGCAACACCACAGTGTTCATCATCGCCAGAAATCTTAGGATGCTCAAGTTTTCCTTAACTTCAGAAGGAAGTTCAGAAATTTGGTTCAACAAATATACATTATAAAATTATATATTCACAAATATTCACTAGGAGTACCATAGTTATTAACATTTATACAGAATTGAAAACGTGACTCCAATAGGAATATTTTCTTTTTTATTTCATTTATTCATTTATTTTTGAGACAGAGTCTCACTCTGTCGCCCAGGCTAAAGTGAAGTGGTGCGATCTTGGCTCACCACAACCTCCGCCTCCCGGGTTCAACGATTCTCCTGCCTCAGCCTCCCGAGTAGCTGGGATTACAGGCACCTGCCACCACACCTAACTAATATTTTTTGTACTTTTAGTAGAGACAGGGTTTCACCATGTTGGCCAGGCTGGTCTTGAACTCCTGACCTCAGGTGATCCGCCTGCCTCGGCCTCCCAAAGTGCTGGGATTACAGGCGTGAGCCACCTGCACCCGGCCCCAATAGGAATATTTTCAAAGTAGATTTTTAGGTTTAGTTCAGGAGACAATCTTTCAACAGCTAGAAACATTCTTTTCTCTTCCCCAAATATTGGCTTTTCCCACTTTGATAGTTTGAATTTTTAATCCCAATTTAGCCCTCCCTATACCCCTGACCGTTGCCTTATAACTCTGTAGTTCTCAATATTTCCCCACTCCTTGACTCTGAGTTTGGTCATGGAACATGTTTTGGCTGAGGAATGGACTAAGGGGCTGGGAATGTGTCGGTGCACTTGGATATGTTCTCTTGCATCTCCCTCATCACCAGCCAGCCCGTCTATCATAGGGAGGACGACAGAGGTGGAGCAGAGCCACCCCAGCCAGCCCACAGAGTGACACAGAGTCACCTCAGCCACTGCAGAGCAAAGCAGAGCTGCTCCAGGTTACGTACAAACTCCCCGGCAAGAGATACATATGTCCTGCTGCATGCTGTTCAGGATTTGTGGTTGGTGGTTATGTGGCATTATATGGCAATAAGCTAACCAACACGTCTTCCTTCTTCTGACATCACTCTCTTTATTCCTTCTTCAACACTTTTTTTTTTTGTTTTAAATCAAATCCTTTGGATTTTTTTTTTTTTGGCATTGATTTTTATAAATCTGGAGGAAGTTTGTCTCCAACTAAATTATTCTGTGACTTCTTAGAAAAAATACGGATACCCTTTTTCAAAATGGCCCAGGTGAGTCACAAACTCTGACTTTCCCGGCCTTCAGCATATTTCAAGGTAATATGGGATGACAGCATGGAGCCTACCTGGACCGTCTCTTCTAATTCTATTCTTTGGATTTCAGCTCAATGTGTACTGAGCTCCCATTCTGTACCAGGCACTAAGTATAGGCACATAGTTTTGAATGATAAGAATTCACCAGGCAAATAGAAGGGAGGAAAAGATCTTGCAGGCATGAGGAACACAAAGATGGAAGACACAGCCCTATAGATTCTGGGAATCTGAAATCCTTTGGTGCTGGTGGAACATGAAATATGAGAGTGATAATGTTAGGTTTAGAGAGAAGGGGATGGTGACCAGCCTCCAACATGACTTCCAGTGATCCCCACTTCTGGTATATTCACGTCCTGTGTAGATCCTTCCCACACCGGCTTAGGGGCGGCCTGTGTGACCAACAGAATAATGTAGAAGTGATGGTGTGTGACTTCTGAGACTAGGTCACAAAACACACGGATTTCATCTGTATCGCCCACACTGGACGAAGCCAGCCACTATGTTGTAAGAACATGTACGCAACCCTATGGAGAGATCTCTGGGATAAAAAATTGGGGCATTTTGCCAACAGCCAGCACCACCTTGCCAGCTGTCAGTGAGCTATAGGAGCATATTCTCCAGCCCTAGTCAAGCCTACATTTGACTACAGATCTGGCTGACATCTGGACTAAAACCTTATGAGAAACCCTGAGCTAGAACCACCCCCTTTTAATTCCTGACCTACAGACACTGTGAAATAATGAATGTTTCTTGTGATGGTGTTAATACATTTTACAATATGTTTCAGCAATACATCACCAATACAGAAGGCAAAGCTCAGCTATATGCTGCCATGTTTGCTCTGCTGTGTCCTGTAGTTAGGGGCAGCCACTGCAAAGTTATTGATGAACATGATCTTTAGCTGTATCATGGCACCGGGTGGAGAGCAGGTTTGAAGAGGGTGAGACTGGAGGCAGGACAGCAGGGCAGGAGGTTTGTCCAGGTGAGAAAAGATGAAGGACTGACTTGCATCTGAGGAAGTCAAGACATCCTGAGGGGAGATAACGAGAGAGAACTGAGGACTGACTGGATGGGTAGAGGAGTAATGGAGTGGTCTGTGAGGACTGGTAGTTTTATAGCGTGGGTGACTGGGCAGGAGATAGGTCATTCACAGAGCTGGGGATACAGGAAGACATGCAGATTGGGCGGTGGGAAAATACTGAGCTAATTCCTGGATGTTTTGAGTTTGGGGTGCTTGTGGGATATTCAGTTAAAGAGGTCTCGGCGGCCGGGCGCGATGGCTCACGCCTATAATTCCAGCACTTTGGGAGGCCGGGGCAGGCAGATCACAAGGTCAGGTGTTCCAGACTAACCTGGCCAACATGGTGAAACTCCATCTCTACTAAAATACAAAAATTAGCCAGGCGTGGCAGCAGGCACCTGTAATCCCAGCTACTGGAGAGGGCAAGGCAGGAGAATGGCTTGAACCTGGGAGGTGGAGGTTGCAGTGAGCCAAGATCACGCCACTGCACTCCAGCCTGGGTGACAGAGTGAGACTCTGTCTCAAAAATAAATAAATAAATAAATAAATAAATAAATAAATAAATAAATATAAAAGGTCTAGGCATGGAGCTTCAGGTGTCTGGAAAATTCTGTCCTGATAGTGTGAAATAGATCTACTTAATGAACTCCAAAAACAGAGCAGTGGATAGTTTTGATGCTATACCTGCAAATAACCAAAAACAGTGTTCGCTTCTAGAAAATGCACCCCCTTTAAGGCTCCTGAATGGGATTTTAGGTTATGTGAATGCTTAAAATAATAATAATAATAAGCAACAGCATCTAGCACTTTCAGGTAGTAACTGGGTAAAATTACAGCCTCTAGCTGATAGCTGTCTGCTGGTGGCATCTCCTCCCCACTCACACCATGGTATATTCTTCTAAATTAGTAGTTCTCAACCTTGGCTCTGCATTCAAAGCACCTGGAAAATTTCATGAGGATTAAGTGGAATGGTTTAAAAATAACTGTCAGATGGCAGATGTTTGCTATCGCTTTCTTCCTGCCTAAAAAGTGAGACTACACTCTTACCTCTCTCCCTCTCCTGAACCAAAAGGGATCCTCTCATTGAAAGAGTTTTGTACAATGCAAAACTTTATTCAAATATATGTGTCTCTAAAAGATAACTCTTAAGAAACATAGCCACAATACTATCACATCTCAATTATCCATAATTCCTGTATATAAAATATCCAATCAGTATTCTCATGTCCCTCACTAGTTGAATTTTTGTTTGTTCAAATTAGAATAAAGCCCAGTTGCTTCAATTGATATGTCTCCTCAATCTCTTTTAATGTATAGAGTCTACCACCATGTTTCTTTTTCCCCTGTAATTCATTTATTAATGAAACCAGGTCATTTTTCTTGTAAACTTTCCTTCAGTCTAGGATTTACTGATTGCATCCTCATGTGTTTTAAAAACAAACTTTTACAAAAAGTTTTACATTTGCAGGCCAGGTGCAGTGGCTCACTCCTGTAATCCTCATATTTTAGGAAGCGCAGGTGGGAAGATAGCTTGAGGTCAGGAGTCGGAGACCAGCTTGGGCAATATACTAAGACTCATCTATATATTTTTAAAAGCTTTTTACATTTACAGGAAAATTGTGGAGACAGTACCTAGAGTTCCCATTACTCCAACTAATTTACTCTATAATTAACATCTTACATTATGGTACATTTCTTGCAATAATGAACCAATTTTGATACATTATCATTAGACAAAGTCTATACTTTATTCAGATTTCTCTAATCCATTTAGTCATGTCATGTGTCCTTAGGCTAGTCTTTACTGTGACAGTTTCTCAGACTTTCATTGTATTTCATGATTGCTATTGACTGAATATTTTTGTTCCCCCTAAATTCATATGTTAAAATCCTAACTCCCAATTTATTGGCATTTGGAAGTAGGGCCTTTGGGAGGTGATTAGGTCATGAAGGCAGGGGCCTCACGAATTAGATTAGTGACTTTCTAAAAGAGGTGAGTACATGTCTATAAATATTTCCCTATGTAAACATATGTAGCAATATTAAGTTAAACATGAGTTAATACTGATGTCTCCAACTGAAATCCACTATTACATAGATCATTCTAGTCTCTTCCTGATATTTTAAAAAGGGGCATCTTTATATTTCTAATAATTGGTATTTAGGTTGAGATTCAACTTCAATTTTGTGAAAGAAAAATTAATAGGAGGTGATGTATTCTTCCATCATGAAGTGCACAGTAACTGGTTGCCTTTTCATGATGTTAGCAACCATTGATGGTCATTCCCTAGGATCCATTAATTCTTTAAAGTTAAAAAAAAAATGTAAAATTGTTATTGGCTCCTTCTTCTTTGATTAGCTAGAATACTTAAAACAAAAATTTCCTCTCATCAACTATTTAGTAGCCCTGAGGAAGCACCCATATAAAAAAGGCAGGATGGGCTGGGCACTGTGGCTCACGCCTGTAATCCCAGCACTCTGGGAGGCCAATGTGGACAGATCACATGAGATCAGGAGTTCAAAACCAGCCTGGCCACCATGGTGAAACCCTGTCTCTACTAAAAATACAAAAATTACCTGGGCGTGGTGGTGGGCACCTGTAAGCCCAGCTACTCAGGGAGGCTGAGGCATAAGAATCGCTTGGCCCTGGGAGGCAGAGGTTGCAGTCAGCCAAGATTGCGCCACTGCACTCTCTAGCCTGAGTGACAGAGCAAGACTCCATCTCAAATAAATAAATAAATAAAATAAAAAAGCATGATAAATGCTTAATTCTTTTCCTCATTATTTTAAAAATGAATTGGTTCCTTAGCATCCTCCTAGACTGACCACAGAGCTATTTTTGGTTCCATGTACCATTATGAACTTGAAGCAGCTTTTTAGGTACATGGCTCAGCCCTCTACCTCCAGCCTTGAGTCCTGGGCATTCTACCTCAGGATAGTGAAATGGGGGATGGTTGGTGGGGGTGGGGATGTGGGGCAGAGGCAGAGAGGGATTTGAAAGAGATGGCAAGGTTGGGGGCTCTTAAGGGCTTCCATATTCCTTCATCCAGAAAAAGCTCTGGTCTCCAAAGCATTAATTCCTGAATAGCTGTTGCCTTGGTTTTTATAGATTTCGTGTTGCCTGATTTGAGTCCATCTTTAAACGTCTCTTCAAGTAACCAGGAAAGAAAGAACAGCCTGAAGATCTGGAAAGGGCATGTTTAACCCTAAATCCTTAAAAGTAGCTAATCTAGGAGACAAGGTCACCTTTGAAATGCTGGGGAAAGGGGTAGATCACCTCTTCTCCACCTTAGCTATTAGTTACCTGAAACACCTTTGAAAAGCCACATATGTCCCTGCATTGCCTCCACAGATTCTGATTCAGTTGGTCTAGTTGGAACCCTGAAATTGGCAGTTGTTATCAGCTTTTAGAGCAAAGTGAGTGTAACATGAAGCCAGGCCATTTCCAAGTCCCCAGAATGATAGCAGGCCATCGTGGATTGTATCACACCTACAGCTTTATCACCTTGATCTGGCCGTCTGATGTTAGTAGTTGGCATGTCCACCCTGTAACTCAGAAGACTAAGCTAGGAAAATGATGCCCAACAGTTTTCATCCTTGATGAGTGTGGCTCATTTCCAACCCCTGGGTCTTTAACATAACACACAGCACTGTGCCCCAACCCTCGACTCCAAGAATGGCTACATTTACTTTCTGCCTGGCACTGTTGTAAGTGCTTTACATATCTCAACATCCCTAATAGGTTGGTATCATCTCCACTGAACAGATGAGCTATTGCGATCTGAGGGAGTTAAGTGGCTTGTTAAGGTCATAAACCCGTTTCTGGGTGGGTCCGGACTCTTTCCCACCACCTGCTGTCACTTACAGGCTGTGACTTTATGCCCAGCCCCCCTCAAGGAGCTGCCTCCTGCTTTCTATTGCATAATCAATATCAACACCTGGTTTAAGGGCGCTCTGCAGGGTGGGGAAGGCCTGGCCTGGGGTGAGGGATCCTGCATCTCAGCATCAGGCCCTGAGTAGGCCTCTGCCCTAGTGGTAGGGTAACCCACCCTCCTTCACAGCTCAGAGGTCTCAGGGTGTGTGAGGGAAAGACTAGAAAGCCTAGGAGGCTTCTACCTCTCACTCCTCCTCACTCCCAGTCCTGGGCCACAGGATTTCACTCACGGCTCCTTCCACCCCCATACTTCCCCTGAAAATCTCACTGCCCTGTGACTTCTCCATGTGCCATTTCCTGTGCGTCAGACCCCCACGATCAGCTGCCCACTGCCTATGGCCACCCCAATTCCTGACTAGAACTACACTTATCACTGCTTACCCTTCTCCTACTCTCCCCTTCTCAGAAAATGACACCACATCCAGGAAACTC
Organism: Papio anubis; assembly: GCF_008728515.1. Lineage (NCBI taxonomy): Eukaryota > Metazoa > Chordata > Mammalia > Primates > Cercopithecidae > Papio > Papio anubis. The sequence goes on along the minus strand of NC_044977.1, from coordinate 160,170,958 downwards.
TGAACCACCACTAGCCCAGCGCTCCCTCTTCCCCATTCACTCAGTCACCAAGTCCCCTCAGTTTCACCACTCAAGATAGTTGTTAGACCATGGCGCCTCTCCATCCCCATTTCCCTAGGATGGGCCTTGGTGTCTGAGGCCAACCCTGCCTCATTTCCTCCTAAAGCCCACCCAGGCCTTGTGCTTTGTGTACCACCACACCCAGCCAAATGTACTTATTGCTTCTTTGGCTCCCAGCACTCAACTGAGCGCCCCAGTTCTTCCTCACCTGCTGGGACACTCCAGATGACTCCAGATGGTTAGGTAGGCGTTTATGTACCAGCCTTGCTCCAGGTTCAGGGTGCTGCCATACCTTCAGCGCCCCCCCCCGCCGCAAGCCCAACCCAGAGGCTGTTTATGGTTTCCCTAAGGTTCCTGGGTCCTGGACATCAGTCCGGTCTGCAAGCCCCGCCCTGATTGGCTGCCTCCCGCACCGGTCGCGGCGCCCGGACCTGAGGTGCCTCGGTTCCTCCCCTTATCCCTGAAGGGTGGGGCCTTGCGACACCGCCCACTCTCGGATGGGTCCGAGGTGAGACCCGCCCTTGTGCCCTCGTGGGCCTTCGGGACAGCGGAGGAGCAGTGTCGGGCCATGGCCAGGGCCGGCAGGCTGGAGCTGGCCGAGGCTCTGGCGCTGGGGCCAGGCTGGAGGCCTGCCTGCCTGCTATGCGCTCCTGCACGCGCCTGACCCTGGGATTCTCTTTGGCCGCCTCCCCCTGCGCTACGCCATACCGGTGAGGGGGGGGTGCGCCCGGCCTCTCTCCACTATGGCCCTGCCCCTCCCCGTGGCGCTACTCTTGGGTGTCCCTGCCAATCCCAGCTTCCTCCTCTCGCAGATGCAGATGCGCTTCGATGGGCGCCTGGGCTTCCCTGGCGGATTCGTGGACTCGCAGGACAGCAGCCTGGAGGACGTGCTGAACCGTGGTCTGCTGGAGCAGCTGGGCGAGGCGGCGGCCGACTTCCGTGTGGAGCGCCCTGACTGCCGCAGCTCCTACGCTGGATCAGGGCCACGCATTGTGGCCCACTTCTGTGCCAAGTCTCTGACGCTCGAGCAGCTGTCGGCTGTGGAGTCCAGCGCAACAGGCGCCAAGGACCACGGGCTGGAGGTGGGACCAGTCTGGGACCCTGCTCCGTATCCTATTCCTTTCCCTTCCCTTCCTTCCTTTGCCTCAGAAACTCTTTTTGGATTGAGGTCCCCGTCTGTCAGAACTTGCCCTCTTCCCCATTTTCTTGGTGGAGTTGAGATCTTGGTCTTCTCTTATTGAATGGTACTGCCAACCTAGGTTCCCGGGAAGATTTCCACCCACCTCGCCCTTTACTGGGCTCTGGAGAGATTTTTCTAGAATACACTTATCCACATCTCTCAGCTGCTCTCTGTTGATAATGTGTAAATGGCCAGGCATCTACCCTAGTCCCTTATTGTTGGGCCTCTGTTTTTCTTAGGAAGAAGATATGGCCCTAATACTAAGGCCAGGGCGGGAGACAGATTGTATACGGAGGTGGTTCTCAAATTTTGTCAAGTATCAGAATCATCTGTGAGGCTTATAAAAACAAAATGACTAGATTCTACTCCCAGAATGCTGGTAGTGGGTGAGAAAGCACCAGCTTCCACCACTCCCAAGTCCGGGGGGCAGGGGTTCAGAAATCTGAGAATTTGTTTTTTTCAAAAGTTCCCAAGTGATGCTAATAACGCTGGTCTAGGTTTCCCATTTTGAGAACCATTGTTGCAGGGTTAAGCATGAATTTTGGCGTTAGGAGCCAATAGAGTTTTGGGGGACAGATGTCATAAGGATTAACATCGATGGAGCTGGATAGCATGTCTTGGGTCATTTGCAGAGCGTTCGGTCCACTGGGCCTCCTTTAAATAGGAGCCTTGGACTTATTTCTGCTGGAGTATTAAGGGTTGAGCCATCTGCTCTAGAAAGATCTGCTAAAGAGAGGATGGAGGTAGTGACATGAGCTACCTGGAGTCCCAGTGTCTCCTGTCTCCTTACTTTTACAGGTGCTGGGCCTGGTGCGAGTGTCCCTGTATACCCTGCGTGATGGTGTGGGAGGCCGGCCCATCTTTCTGGAGAATTGCTTTATTGGTGCTTCCCGGGAGCAGTTACTGGATACCCTCCAGGACTTGGGAGTGGTGGAAGCTGGTCTTTCTCAGGCCTTCAGATCCCAGTTCGTCTGAGGCATCCCTCTGTGGACTCAGGGAACCTGAGATGAGGACTTTGGTACAAGGAAGGGAATGTTTTCTCTTCTGGACCTAAAGATGATACCAAATTAAAAGAAGACATATATATCATATGTTTTGAGCAGAGGACCCTCCAATTCATGGGATCAGGGACAAAAATCCACAGCTCATCCCAGGGGCCCTGGCAGGTTCTCAGAGCCTACCTCTTCCTTGTGCATTTGCATACAGCCTGGTAACCCCCAGACATGCATATGTACAATGTGACCACACACAGCCTGACATCTTTCACCTGTGAGGTTCAAATTAAGCAGGAATTGGCATTTTTTTTACCATAGCCTGCCTCTTGCTTTGCAGAGAGCTTCTACAGCAAGGGTGAGTCCTTCCCACAGTCCTCCATGGCTGCTCTTTAGGGTCTAGCCCAGCCCATGTTTTTTGGGAAGGATAGAGAAGCAGAGGACCCTCTTTGCTTTCCTGAAAGTAGCCATGCCCTTGCTGGAGGGTTCACCAAAGCAATTGGTGGGAGAGGGTCTTAACCAGCCTCCAACACTTTGCTTCTCCTGAAACTGAGAAGGGGTAAGGAAGTAGCTAGGTCCCCTTGGATGGAGCATGGACGTGAGACCTGTGAGTACTGGTGTCTCCTTCAGAGCTTTCATCTTTGGTTCGCTGTAGACTCTGGGACTATCAGAAGAGAACTGACTCATACCTGTCTAGCCCTGCCCTGCCAAAAAAAGAGCCTCCCGTTAAAGAGGGGATAGAGCTGGGCCTTGAGGCCCTTCACTTCTTTCAACAGCTATTTAATATGTACCTACTAAATACCACGTACTATAAAAGGTATAGAAAGCCATCCTTGCTCTCCAAGACTCCAGGGCAGGGATGGGCAAACATTTTCTCAAAAGCCAGATAGCAAATATTTTAAGCTTTGTAAACTACATAGTTTTTTAAAAAATATTTTCTAACATTGACTAATAAAAATTGCCTATATTTATTGTGTACAAAATGATGCTTTGAAATGTGTATACATTGTGACGTGGCTAAATTGAGCTAATTAGCATATGCATTACCTCACATATTTATCATTTTTCATGGTAAGAACATAAAATTTACTCTTAGCAATTTCCACAAATATAATGCAGCTATTAACTATAGTCACCATTCATGCAACAGATCTTTTGAACTTATTTCTCCTAACTGAAATTTTGTATTCTTTGATCAATATCTTCTCAATTACTGTTCCCTACCCCCAGTGCCTGGGAACCATTATTTTACTCTCTGTTTCTATGTGTTTAACTTTTTTAGATGCCATATATAAGTGAGATCATATGGTATTTGCACCTGGCTTATTTTATTTAACATGTCATCTAGGTTAATCCATATTGTCACAAATGACAGGATTTCCTTCTATTTTAAGGCCAAATAGTATTCCATTATGTATATATACCACATTTTCTTTATTCATTTCTCTGTTGATGGACACTTACATTGATTCCACATCTTGGCTATTGTGAATAATGTTGCAGTGAACATGGGAGTGCAGATATCTCTCCAGAACCTAATTTCAATTCCTTTGGATAAATACCCTGTAATGGGATTGCTGGACCATATAGTAGTTCTTTATTTTTAAATACCTCCATGCTGTTTTCTTTTTTTTTTTTTTTTTTTTTTTTTTTTGAGACGGAGTCTCGCTGTGCTCCCAGGCTGGAGTGCAGTGGCCTGATCTCGGCTCACTGCAAGCTCCGCCTCCCGGGTTCACGCCATTCTCCCGCCTCAGCCTCCCAAGTAGCTGGGACTACAGGCGCCCGCCACCACGCCCGGCTAGTTTTTTGTATTTTTAGTAGAGATGGGGTTTCACCATGTTAGCCAGGATAGTCTCGATCTCCTGACCTCGTGATCCACCCGCCTTGGCCTCCCAAAGTGCTGGGATTACAGGCTTGAGCCACCGCGCCCGGCCTCCATGCTGTTTTCCATGATGATCATACTAATGTACATTTCCACCAATATTGTGTAAGTGTTCCCTTTTCTTCATATTTTCTCTAATGCTTATCTTTCATCTTTTTAAATCATAGCCATTCTAACAGGTGTGGGGTGATATCCTATAGTGGTTTTGATTTTCATTTTCCTAATAATTAGTGATGTTGAGCATTTTTTATATACCTATTGGTCTTTCTTTGAGAAATGTCTATTCAGGTCATCTGCCTCATTTTTAATTGGGTTATTTGTTTTCTTGCTATTGAGTTGTTCATGTTCCTTATATATTTTGGCTATTAACCTCTCATCAGTTGTGCGATTTGAAATTATTTTCTCCCATTCTATAGATTGTCCCTTAACTGTGTTAACTGTTTCCTGTGCTATGCAGAAGGTTTTAGTTTGATGTAATCCCATTTGTCTATTCTTCTTCTTGTTGCCTGTGCTTTTGAAGTCTTATCCAAAAAAATCATTGTCCAGACCAATGTCATGGAGCTGTTACCCTGTTTTCTGTAGTTTTATAGTTTCAGGCCTTGCATTTAAGTCTTTAATCTATTTTGAGTTTATTTTTTATATGGTATGAGATAAAGTTCTAATTTTATTCTTCTGCACAGAAATATGCAGTTGTCCCAACACCATTTATTGAAGAGATTATCTTTTCCCCATTGTGTATTCTTACCCTCTGTGGAAAATCAATTGACCATAAATGTGTGGATTTATTTCCAGGATCTCTATTCTGTTCCACTGGTCTATGTGTCTGTTTTTAATGACAGTACCATGCTGTTTTGGTTACTAGAGCTTTGTGGCACATTGTGAAGTCAAGCAATATGATACTTCTAGCTTTGTTGTTTTGGTTAAGATTTTTTGGCTATTCAAAGTTTTTTGTAGTTTCATATGAATCTTTGAATTTTCTATTTCTTTGAAAAAAGTCATTGGAATTTTGATAGGGATTGCATTGAATCTGCAGATTGCTTTGAGTAATATGGACATTTTAACAACATAAATTCTTCCAGTTCATTAACAAGGGATGTGTTTTCATTTATTTGTGTCTTCTTCAATTCCTTTTTTTTTTTTTTTTTTTTTTGAGACAGAGTCTCACTCTGTCACCCAGGCGGGAGTGCAGTGGCACCATCGCAGATTACTGCAACCTCCTCCTCCCAGGTTCAAGCAAGCCTCCTGCCTCAGCTTCCTGAGTAGCTGGAACTACAGGCATGCACCATCACACCCAACTAATTTCTGTATTTTTACTAGAGATGGGGTTTCGCCATGTTAGCCAGGCTGGTCTCCAACTTCTGACCTCAGGTGATCCACCCACCTTGGCCTCCCAGAGTGCTGGGATTATAAGCATGAGCCACCCCACCTGACTTTCAATTACTTTCATCAATGTCTTATAGTTTTCAGTGTAGAGGTCTTTCATCTGTCTGACTAAATTTATTCCTAAGTATTTTAATCTTTTGGTGCTATTGTAAATGGGATTGTTTTCTCAATTTCTCTTTTTGATAGTTTGTTTTTTATTGTACAGAAATGCTACTGATTTTTGAATGTTGACTTTGTTTCCTGCAACTTTACTGAATTTGTTTTTAGTTGTAACTTTTTTTTGCTACAGTCTTTAGGGTTTTCTATATATAAGATCATGTCTGCAAACAGGGAAAATGTAACTTCTTATCCAATTCGAATGCCTTTTCTTTCTTTTGAGTAATTGCTCTGGGTAGGACTTCCAGTACTGTGTTGCATCCTTCTCTTATTTGTGACAGACAGAGCCTTGCTCTGTCACCCAAGCTGGAGTGCAGTGGCGGTATCTCAGCTCAAAGTAATTATTGATAGGTAAGAACTTACAGCCATTTTGTTAATCATTTTCTCATTCTCTATAGGTCTTTTGTTCCTTTCTTTCTGTCTTGCTGTCTTTTGTGATTAGGTGATTTTAAATTTTGTATTCTCTGATTTTTTGCTTTTTATCTTTTATGTATCTACTGTATGTTTTTGCTTTGTGGTTACCAGAAGGCATATATAAAATATAATTGTAATAGGCTATTTTAGGCTGACTACAACTAAATATTAATTGTATACAGAAACTCTACACTTTTACTCCATCCTTAATGTTATAATTTACATCTTTTTATATTGTGTATCCCTTAACAAATTTTTGTCACTATTATCTTAATAGATTTGTCTTTTAACCATTATATTAAAGATATAAGTGATTTATACAGCACCTGAATTTGACTGTGCACTTACTTTTTCCAGTGAGTTTAAGGCTTTCATATGCTTAGTGTTAGTAATTAGCATACTTTTCTTTCAACTTAAAGAACTCCCTTTAGCATGTCTTGTAAGACATGCCTGATAATAATGAAGTCCCTCAGCTTTTCTTTGGGAAAGTTTCTATGTCTCTTTCATTCTTAAAGGCAGTTTTTCCAGGTACAGCATTATTGTTCCAGCATTTATTTCCTTCAACACTGAATATATCATCCCACTCTTTCACGGCCTGTAAGGTTTATGCTAAGAAATCTGCTGATAACCTTATTGGAGCTCCCTTATATGTTATTTCTTTTCTTTTCTCTTGCTGCTTTTAGGATCCTCTCCTTGCTTTGATTTTTGATAGCTGGATTATAACATATCTTGGTATGGTTTTGTTTAGATTGAATCTTGTTGGAGATCTTTCACCTTCCTGACCCCAGATTTGGAAAATTTTATGCTATTATTTCTTTAAATATACTTTCTAGCCCGTTTTCTTCCTTTTCTTCTTCTTGGGCTCTTATAACTCAGTATTTCCTCTTTTGATGCTGCTCCATAAATCCCACGGGGCTTCTTCATTCCTTTTCATTCCTTTTTATTTTTCTTTTCTTACTATATATTTTCAAATAAACTCTCTTTGAGTTTATAGATTATTTTTTCTGCTTGATCAATTCTGCTGTTGATATTCTATTACATTTTTTGTTTCATTCCTGGTATTTTCCAGCTCCAGAATTTCTGAATTTTTAAAAATATAATTCTAATCTCTTGGTTATTATTTTCCTCATTTATTGAATTATCTATCTGTAGTGTTTTGATGTTTGCTGAGCTTCCTTAAAATAATTATTTTGATTTGTCAAGAAGATGATGAGTCTCCTTTTCTTTTAGTTTGGATACTGGTTCTTTATTTAGTTCTTTGCAGGGAGGGAGTTGGGGGTGGATCATGTTTCCCTGATTGCTCTGAATCCTTGTGGCTGAATGTTGATATCCACACATTTGAAAAAACAGGGACTTATTCCAGTCTTTTCAAGCTTGTGTCATCTGGGGCAGCCTTTTACCAACTAGCCTGTCCAGAAATTCTGGGCAGGCCATCTGGCATGGTCTGCAGGGAGGTTTGCTGCTGGACTCCTCAGATAGGCTTATCTGGTGTCTGGGTCAGAAAGTGGGGTCCTGGAGGCTAGGTCCATGAAGGCAGGCCTGGAGCCTACTTCTGCAATGACTAGCCTGAAGCTTGGGTCCACAGGGGCAGACTTGGAACTAATATAGACCTTGACCCTGAGTCTGCACAGGCCAGCCAGGCACTGGCAGGGAATGGGTGCCTGGATCCACTGGGATGGGCCTGTACTCTGAGTATACAGGGACTGGCCTGACACTGGGGTGGGCCTGGAACCTGAGTCCTTGGTGGGGCTATCTAGGGTCTTGTGTCCAGAAGGCCTGGTCTGGAGTCTAGGCCTATAGATGTGGTCCTGGAACCTTGGCCCACAGGGCCCAGCCTGGCACCAGGGTCTGCTGGGCTGGGGTCTAGACTCTGGGTTTGCTGGAGCAGGCCTGAACTGTGGGTCAAAACTGGAGCCATGAGCACTGACCTGGAGCCTGGGCCCAGTCTGATGCTGGGTCAGGCATGGAGCTTGAAACTGCAAGGGCTGGTCTAAAGCTTGGGATCCTGGGTGCTAATGTGGAGCCTGGAGCCATGGGGGCTGGCCTGGAGCCTGTAGCTGTGGGGGCTGGCCTGAAAGCTGAGTATGCAGTTACTGACATGAAAACTGGGTCCACAAGGGCTGGCCTGTGTCCTAGGTCTGCTGGAGTGTGGGGACACGTGGTCTATCCTAGAAAGTGAGCATACAGAAAATGGCCTGGCACTGGGCAGGCCTGGAGCCTGAGTCCACAAGGGAAACCCTAAAGCCTGAAGCTATGGGGACTAGCCCCCCAGTGCTTAGAGTGGTCTGGAGCCTGGAGCAGACAGGACCAACATGGCCCTGCGATGGGCCTGGAACCTTTGTCTATGGGGGCTGCCCTGGCACTGGGGTTAGTCTGGGGCTTGGGGCCATGAGATCTGGTTTAGTACTGGAGCAGACCTGGAGGCTTAGTCTGCAGGTACCAGCCTAAAATGTGAGGCTGTGGGGCCTGGGCAGTGTTGGGTTTTACTTGGATGGGTCAGGTATTTGTCCAAGGCAAAGTCCACTCCTCACTTCCTGCACATTTCCCCAAGTGGGAGGTATCTCTCAATATACTGTGTGCTTGAAGCTGGGGAAGAGGTGATGTGAGTAATGTAAAACTGTCCTTCCTACTGTCTTCACTATATCTTTTATTATTTCTATGTTACACACAGGTACTATAATCTATTACCTGCTTTCCTTAGTTCATGTAGTTATTTTTCTGAATGAATGGATACTTGTTCAAATTGATGGATCTCCAGGGAGACAAGTCTGGAAAGTACTATTCCATCATTTTGCTCAGGGATCACCACCACATGCTGTTTCTGACAGCTCTACAACTCTATGATGTCAAAAGCACATGAACAATAGATAAACAAGTGGTGTGGCTGTATTCCAATAAAACTTTAAAAGTAGTTGGCCAGCCTCTGGGCCATAGTTTGCCAACCCTTGGTCTATAGGGAAGGGTAAAATTAATCATTTTAATTGTGATGGCTACTTATTTGTTATTTAAGTGTTAAGAAGGAAATAAACAAGGACCTCATACAGAACCACTTTGGTATTTTTACTTTTAGATAAGTAAGGGGCTCACCCTGGAGAACATTTAAACTGAAGGATAAGAAATAAGTAGCCAGGTAGGAGGGTGGGAAAAGTATTCTAGAAAAAGACACATGAAGTGCCTGAGGTGAGCAGAATCTTGACAAAACATCACAAAACTTAGTGCTTCCATGAAAAACCATTTTATTATATTTCAAGATTTAGTGAATCAAAATTTAGATGTGGTCCAGGTGTGTAATTCTGTTCCATGTGACTGATGCAGATGCCTTGAGAATGCCAGATGGTATTGAGCTGGCCTGTAGGGTCTGTATGGAGTATCAAAGAGACCTTCAATGACAGGTCTGGCACCTTGGTAGGGATGACTGAAAGACGGGGCTCCATGGAACCAGAGTTCCCAAATGGGGTCTGGCCAACATGGTAGTATCAGTAGGCGAAATTCCTGCATGTTGACTCAGCCTCCCAGAGAACCATTCCAGGAGACCATGATAGAAAGTGCAAGGCCTCTATCTCCCCTTGGAAATTGCACAGTGTAACTTTTGCCAAACTATGTTGGTCAAGGAAGTCATTTAAAGCCAGCCAAAGGCCAGGCGCGGTGGCTCATGCCTGTCATCCCAGAACTTTGGGAGGATGACGCAGGCAGATCACTTGAGGTCAGGAGTTTGAGACCAGCTTGGCCAACATGGTGAAATCTGGTCTCTACTAAAACACAAAAATCAGCTGAGCATGGTGGAGCACACCTGTAGTCCCAGCTTCTTGGGAGGCTGAGGCAGGAAAATTGCTTGAACCTGGGAGGCAGAGGTTGCAATAAGCCGAGATCATGCCACTGCACTCCAGCCTGGGTGACCGAGTGTGAGACTCTGTCTCTAAATAAATAAATAAATAAAGCCAAGATTCAGGGGTAGGGAAATTAGATTCCATTTCTTGATGGGGTGATGAGGAATAGGGCAGAGGACTAGCAAATAACTTGTAGTCAACTTTAACCTACTAAAGTATGGTCTATAAATGGAAAAGGCCGTGTGGGCGCACCAGAGTAAGAGGAGATTAAGGTGGAGATGTAGGTGGGAGTCTGATAAGATAGGACCTCACAGGCCATGTGAGGGGCTTGGAGTATGCTTTGGGGAAGTCACTCCTGATGTTGTGTGGAACATGGACTGGAAGGGGCTAGTAGAGGAAGGAGGAGACGGAGGGAGCTTCCACATAGCTACATGACAGATGGTGGTGATCTGGAGCAGGGAGGGGCAGTGGAGATGGGCAGAAAGGATGTGATTGCGTGAGATATTGGTGGTGGCATTGACAAGACCTACTGATGGACTGGTTGTGGGAGGAGGGGAGTAGGGAAGAAAGAGGATTCAAAGATGACTTTCATGTTTGTGTCTTAACGCACTGATATTGAGGATGTAGGGAAAGGCTGGTGGGTGGGGGAACAAGCTTTTGAAAGACACAGGATCAAGGAAGACATTCTGGGCAGGTTAAGACAAATTTGTAATTTGTCTGCATAAAGGTGATAGAAAAACTTAGACTGGGTGAGGTAATCCATAAAGAGAGAAAAAGAGTGCTCACGACAAGGCCCTGAGGAAGCCCAACCCCAAGAGTTTGGGTGAAGGGACAGGGCATGTAAAAGGAGACTAGGAGGAGAGAAAGCTGCTTTTAGAAAGTAGACTATGCAGAGTGCTTGTGAGGGTTTAGGTAAAACGGAGGCAGAACTGTACACTGAATTCAGTAACATGAGGTGTTTGATGACTGTGATGGCAACAATTTCAAAAAGTGTGGCATACAGGACAGGCTCAATTGGTTGAGTGAAATGGGGGAGCAGAAGGTATGAGAAGCTGGCCCTAAAGGGGCTTAGGATGATCACTAGAGAGGGCTGTTGGGTTAAGGAGTGTTTAAGGTGGGACATAGAGCATGTGGATGTTGACGGCAACAGTTAAGATGGCAAGAGGAGACAGATGGGAGGGGGATCGGGAGGAGGACCCCTGAAAAAGCACCATCCATGAGAAAAGAGGAGGGATAGGACCTTTGTAGGAGGAGGGACAGGCCTGCAGCCCAACAGGGCTCAAGAAAAACAGGAATGAGGCAAGTATAGAGGATTATGATGGCTAAATTGATGGGAAGATGATAGAATTTGAATCTTTCTTGGTGAAATGAAGTGAAACTATCAGCTAGATGTGTGTGGAGCATGTTCTCAGAAGGTATGAAGTAAACATTCACTTTGGTGTGAAAAAGCAAGTTAAGGAAACAGCAGAAGGGCAGGGCAAGGCTGAGCTCTGAGATGGTCAGTTTAGAGTAGGATGCTGGGCACTCAGGTGTGTGTGTGTTAAATGGAGATCTGCATGCACCTGTCTTCCCTCCATTAGGATTCAGGAGCTGGGATGGAGATGCTTACTGCAGTGCTGGGGTTTTGCCAGGGGAGTATAGGAGGTGAGAGAAAGATGGGGCAATTCAGATGATATGCACAGGAGAAATTGTAGTGATGAAATGTGTGGTCTGAGGATTAATCTGACCAAGATGGAAACTGAAAACTGGAGGTGACTAGGGAGGGATTAGGAAATTAGAGGTCTTGACAAGGTAGAAACTCCAGCATGGTGAGGGGCCGGGCAGGGAGGTGTATTGAGCCAGACAGGAGTGCTTTGGAAATTAAGAGGTGGAGCAATCTCAGGAAAAGGCAAAATAGAGGGTATGACCTGGAGTTGCTGGCCAGAGCCAGGGGAGGAGCCTTAAGAAGTGAGATCTAGGGTTGGTGAGGCTGGAGGGCAGGGTGAGCCTCCACGTGGGTGCTGGAGCAAGAAACCAACAGATGTTGGGGAGGATAGTGTGACCTAGGAGCCAATGTCCTTGGTGAACCACAAGGCCAGTGGCACCTGCCAGACGGGAAAACAAGCATGACAGGATAGCATCTCCCAGGTGAGAGCCTTTTGAGGAAGGGAGGGTGGGCAGTGGTCTGGAAACTAAATGCAGAGCAATGTGGTTCCCACTCTCAGCCCTTGGTCTTAGAAGAATGGGAGTATCCAGTGGGGGAACAGCTGTACAAATGAGATAGACCCCTAGAGGTTAATCGTCATCTCCTAATCTCACCCTGACCCTTTTGTCAAATGTTATCTAGATTAAACCTCAGTATAGGCAGGCTGAAGGAAATGGACATTCCAGTGGCTCCTGGGGTCCCAGCCTGTAGCAGCTTCATCTGCGCTTTGTGCACTTGCTCTCAGTCATCTCTGCAAGGGACCCTGAAGCCTGGGAGGTCGGAGTCACTGACCCTTGATGGCACTGCTGACACACCCCTTCCCTCAGGTAATTCTGGATGCATAACTCATTATGGGATGTAATCCAGGTCAACATTAATACCACCTGGAAGGTTCCGCCCTCAGCCTCACTCTGCTTGAGTATCCCAGTGATCAGTCTCTCAGGACCTGCCTACTGGGCAGCTCCTCTCTCCACTTATTTGCATTAAATTGGCTTTTTATTTAGGCCTCTGGAGATGGTTACATGGGGAGGAGCCCATGACTTTCCTGTATGATCCCTTGAATACTCTCCAAGTCAGTAGATTACTTCTCAGGCAGCCTTCATAAAAGTGTTTCAGTTTCACTGTGCTGGGGTTTGTGTTCATCTCACTCACATAGACAGTCTCTGGGTAGGCAGACGGGGGGTGATACAAGCTCACACTCTGCATTTCTCCTCCTCTTAGCCATTCCCACCCTGCTGAGGTTTAAGGAAAGCCGGGGATGATGACCCACTTAAGCTTTCCTTGGCCTTGTTAAGTCCAATCATCTGGGGCAGGAAGAAGAAGAGAAATGCTTATTGCAATCTTTGACCCCCACTAACTGCTGTGGTGACTTTGACCCAAGCCCTTGACCTCCTTTTCCTTCTCTGAAATGTTGCTGTGATTCCTGTGGTGAGATTAGATGAGGCAGCACTTGGGATAAGCGTGCAGAGAGGCATTGAGCAGTATGAAAGTACAGGATGCCATGTACTTTCCTGCTTCACAGCACATTTTGTTTCTTGCAAGGTGAGTGGCCCAGCCGCCTCCCCACAAACACCTGTTTCTGCCTTTCTCCGCATAATCAGCAAGCTGTTCCCACTTCTCAGCATTGCACTTTTCTGCTGGTGCAGAATAAAACCACTTTGAGCTCCTCCCTGTCCTGAGACAAAGTCCTCTGTGGTCACCCAGCATATGGCAAAGCTGCTGCTTTGGGCTGGAACGTTTGAGGCAACAGTGACTTCCTCCTTTCCTAGTTACCTGAACCCTTAGAGCCGGGAGCCGGCCAGTGAAACAGACAAGGGGAGGGGAAGAGAAGAGGGAAGGCATGTTTCCTTTATGAGTTTCAGTTTATTGCACAGAAATGTTTTTGAAACCTTTGTCACCAATGGACTCATGAATGGGTGTCGGAGAGTCAAAAATAGAGGAAAAAATGTAGTCTGTAAACAAATCACTGGATGGCATTAGAATTTGAGCCAAAGTAAAAGATGCTGGAGCTTGGCCCTTATCAGAGAAGTATAGAAGAGCCAGGTAGGGGATTTTATTTACAACATGTTCAATTCTGAGGAATATGGACAGGGCAGAGGAAAAAGGAAAAATGGGAAACCCCCATGGACTTAAGGCCCCACAAAGAGAAACCACGTGCCTTCTCCCCCCTTCCCTTCCGGCTTGGGCAAATGAGGCAGTTCATGCTCCCTTTAGGGGCGGAGGCAGTCTACAGGGGCCAGCTGGGCACAGATGAAATCTTGCAAAGGAACCTTTCTTACACTCGAAAAGCAAGAATAGCAAAGGGACTTTGGGAAGGACATAAAACAAGAAAAGGAAGCTCCACACCAACGGTTCCCAGATGGAGGGAGTTTGTGTGTCTAGCGTTTTCACCAACGTGCTGCTCATCCTGATGCACAGATGCAAACTGGAGCTGCTGCCTGTGCCCTCACCATGGGCATGTACCCACCACAGGCATTCCCAGGTGACGCAGGGGCGGAGGATTCCCTCTTTCCACTCAGGATCACAACCCCTGGATGGGGTTTTCAACAAGTATAGAAAGCTCCTGGATGCAGCCAAGACTCTCACCCACAGTCCCAATCCTCCCACCTTCTTCAGGTCTCTAGAAGACAGAACAGATGGGTTTACAACATCCTGTTATCCTCACTAGTCCTAGGCTGTGGATGTAGGGAAAGGCCAGGTAAACAAGGAAGGGAGAACAGTTGAATCACGCCAATTGTTTGAAACCAAAATTGCAGAACTGCCCCCAATTAAGTAAACACCAAGGAACATAGGTCTGTTCCAGAAATACTACAAAATAGAAGAGTATGTGAGCACCAGATGCACGTGATAAAGACCATGCTCTGGAAGATTCATTCCAAGGAGTAGAAGCAGTATTTGCTCAGGGCATTTAAGGAGAGCACGGACTCTGGAATGAGGGGAGAGAAAAGATAGGACATGCAGGAACAGCTGGCAACACCAAGGAAAGGATTTAAGGAGAGAGATCTCTGTATTGGAGAACTTAACATTACCCTAGAAACAGCAAGAGCATCATCCAGCCCAGGAAAATCCTACCTCTGATGTGGAGACCAGGCTTAGGAAAATCCCCTAGAACCCAGAGAAAAAGTGCAAACAAGGAAAATGGCCAAAGAGAACATTGTAGATACAGAGATCAGACAATGAGAATCCAGAGTCTTGTTAAGTGATAAAGAGAAAGAGAAATACTGCTTGGGAAGAAAAGGTACCTTAACAGGAACACCATTTTAGAGGAAACAAGAAGAAAAGTTTCCTAAACTCAAAAGATACTACACCAGAAGTGGGAAGTACTCACTGTGTTCAGGGGAACAAAAAGATACAAACTGAAAAACAACATCAGAATGCTTTTCACGTGAAAAACATTTGTAAGGTAGGATAATTAGGCCACTTACTACAACACAAACTGTATGTCTATCTAAATTGATGTGCAAAAGCAGGGATACGCTTGGATTTACTGGAAAACCATACAGGTGTTTTTCAGGAATGCACAAAATGAATCAAAGTAAATAACATCAGGAAAATTGTGTAAGAAATCTGTGAGCTGTTGTGAGGCAGTGGGTCCTATTATGTACAAATTTAATGCTGAGTTACTGTGTTACGGCTATCAATATGTTACCAATACATGGAAATGTGTGTAATATAAAAAATAAATAATGTGATTAACATGATAGCCCCCCAGTTCTAGGTCATTCCATGAAAGTTAGATAATAGGGAGTATGGGGAAGAAGAATAAAAATGTGCTAATTATGTGAGGGGATGAGTAGCATGATTTAGTTTTTGAAGATGGTAAGAGTCTTCGTGAAATTTTACTACTTTAAGGGACATACCAAAGCAACAGATTCTGCTGAATATGGAAGAATGGGAAAGAATGTCAGGGAACTACAGTCAAAGGTAAGAAATCATCATAATATTAATATCAAAATTGAATGTCAAATGCATTAGAATTATTTAATTGACTAGATTATCTACAATGATCATAATTACCAACTTCAGATTATATATAGCATGATCTGCAAATGTAGGATGAAATTAACAAAATAGATTGAGGAGTGCAAACACACTTCCTTTGGTGCTCGACAGATAAAATGTCAGCTTTTTTTTTTTTTTTTAATTGAGACGGAATCTCACTCTGTTACCCAGGCTGGAGTGCAGTGGCGCGATCTCAGCTCACTGCAACCTCTGTCTCCCAGGTTCAAGCGATTCTCCTGCTTCAGCCTCCCAAGTAGCTGAGACCACAGGCACATGCCACCACACCCGGCTAATTTTTTTGTATTTTTAGTAGAGATGGGGTTTCACTGTGTTAGGCAGGATGGTCTCGATCTCCTGACCTCATGATCCGCCTGCCTCAGCTTCCCAAAGTGCTGGGATTACAGGCGTGAGCCACTGCACCCAGCCAAAATGTCAGCTTCTAAGTATGCATATCTGTATCTAAAGAGAATAAAAATGAAAATGATGATGAAAACAATTAACATTTGGGGGATATTTACTGTGTGGCAGGCAGTATTATAAGTTCTTTTCATATATTAACATATTTAGTCCTTAGGACAACCTTATGTTATAGGGATACTATTGTCTCTATACTCCAAATAGACCCAGCACAAAGGCCAAAAATATAATTGATATACTTTGCATAACAGATAAATATTGTACTCTGGAACTTCAGAGAATATACCTTTAAGGGCTCAGGAAGCATTTACCAAATTAGTCGTATATTGGACCTTATCAAACCTCAGTAAATCCTCTCAAATCTTCTAGTCCCCCTCAGAAATCATAGATCACATTGTTCTAGACCACCTCATGTAGTAAAACTAAAAATATATGACAGGGATAGAAACTCTGAAATGGTCTTGTTTATGTGTTTTCTTACTGTTTGAATCTTGTACAATATGTATGTATTCTATGGTCATAAAATGACAGTTAAAAAGTAAACAATTTTTTTTTCTTATATGTATACAGAAACTAACCCTAATAAAAAGCAAAACAAAAAGGATTCTTGGGTGGGCAAGGATCCATCCCAGGAGGAATACTGGGGTAATCTGTGGAGTTGAGGAAAGATCTCTTCTCCAGCCCGAAATGAACAAAATCAGAGCAGAGCCTGCCTGCCTGAGTCTGAGCCATGTGCTCACATGGATCCCCCTGTGCTGATTGGAATATGCAGTCTGACTGGTCAGGCCTGGATCCTCTGCCCTCACTGTGGCCAGGGGAATGGAGAGCTGTGCTTGGCAATCTCACCAGATCAAGATTTAGGGAAGCAGCAGTTCTCTAAGGGAGGCGGCAGTGTATAGCACAAACACCTGATGTCCACCACAGAGGAAAAAAACAAGGCCAGGTATACTACCTACCCCTTTGTTCCAGTAGGCATGCGTGATTCATTAATTCTTTGGTGTATGAACTACAGGTCTACTATCTTCAACCGTAAGATTTGCTCCATGGTACTATGCAGTCTCCACGAGGATCATAATATTCCAAAAAGATGTGTCACCTGCATTTCAATCACCTCCTCTTTAGTTTCTTACCCTCCAAACCAACGGGAGCTAAGAAAGCCATTTTGATCTCACGCTACTGGCGACGTACTTCCCACTCTTCTTTCCCCTGGTTACTACCCATCACCCTCCCATTGCTCCACCCCTCCACATGGTACCTCATTAACTCTGAGTCTCAGTTTCAGTGTCACTTCCTAAGGGAAGCATTCTTTATACCCTGACCTTCCAGACCAGATTAATTTCACCTTTTCTTCAAATCACTTATGGCCATTTCAAATCATTCATTCGTATGTGACTTTTTGATTACTGTTTTTGTCCTCATATACTCATCAATGTTCTTGGATAGAAACAATAGAAATCATTGGGTGTGGTGGCTCACGCCGGTAATCCTAGCACTTTGAGAGGCCAAGGTGGCTGGATCACTTGAGGTCCGGAGTTTGAGACCAGCCTGGCCAACGTGGCAAAACCCCATCTCTACTAAAAATACAAAAATTAGCCGAGCGTGGTGGCGTGCACCTGGAATCCCAGCTACTCAGGAGGCTGAGGCAGGAAAATCGCTTGAACCTGAGAAGTGGAGGTTTGCCATGAGCCAAGATTGCGCCACAGCCCTCCAGCCTGGGTGACAGAGCAAGACTCTGCCTCCAAAAAAAAGAAAAGAAAAGAAAGAAACAATAGAAATGGATTATGGTATATTTATGACAAAATTTAATTTATTAGGAAGCTCACAGTTTTAATGGGAGGCTGGAGAACAAGGATGAGATAGGGATGAGGGTTGGTGAGGCACAGCCAGCACCTTTCTAGGGATAGTGGGCTTAGGATGCTGCCACCTGAGCCTTCAAAACTGGATATTTACCATTGTGCTACTGGAACCACCACCACTGGCACTCATTACTGGCCTACT
Organism: Papio anubis; assembly: GCF_008728515.1. NCBI lineage: Eukaryota > Metazoa > Chordata > Mammalia > Primates > Cercopithecidae > Papio > Papio anubis. Next base: position 160,152,963 of record NC_044977.1, on the reverse strand, counting down.
GAACCCTTAACTCTGATCATATATCTTGTGTCACTTCTCCAGAGTCAGTATTCTGAGCAGGATCATTTCATTGGCTGTGCTGTGCTTTGGTCATAAGCCTCCTTTCAATTACCCAAGGGCCAGAGAGGGAATATCTGCCCACTCTTAGTTTCATAGCAGAAGAGGGACTTTGCTTATTAGTATTCTTTTCAATGGCCCAGAATTGGAAACAACCAAAATGTCTCTCAATAGGTGAATTTCCCTGACAAGAAGTCCTTTGTGCTAAGTCCCAAATGGCTCCAGCTGGTTGCTCTCTACCGGTAGAACCTCCTTCTCCTTCCCCCATAGTATATTTGTCTAAATCAGTGGTTCTCAACCTTGGCTCTGCATTCAAAGCATCTGGAAAATCTGATGGGGATTAAGTGGACTGGTTTAAAATTACCTGGCAGATGGCAGATGGTGGTTTGTAGTCTTCTTCCTGCTTAAAAATGAAGACCAGACCCTTACCTCTCTCTCCCTCTCCTTGACCAAAGGGATTCTGTCTGTGAAAGAATTTTGTGAAATGCAAAGTTTTATTCAAATGTAAATGATAACCTTTACCTTTACTTCATGAGATGCCCAAGATCTTTTCATTTTTAACTTTTTACTATGGAAACATCAAGCTATATAAAAGTAAAAGTAAGCAGAATAACATAAGTCCTTAATAGCCCCATCATCACCCAGCTTCAAAAATTATCAATTCATGGCCAATTTTATTTTATTTATAACTTCAGCCTCTGCCCCCTCATTGAATTACTTTTATCACGTCGTTCACAACTGTTTTAGTATGTATCTCTAATAGATAAAGAACCCTAACAAAACAGCCACCATACTATTAGCACCTCAAACAATGATCAATAAATTTGTTTGGACAAATTAGGATTCAAATAAACCAACTGCTTCAATTGGTATGTTTCCTCAGTCTCTTAATGTATAGATTCTGCCACCATGTCTTTTTTCCCTTTGTAATTTATTTATTAAAGAAATCAGGTCATTTTTCCTTTAAATTTTTGTTCATTATATATTTCACTGTTTGTATTCTCCTGATTTAAAACAAACCTATTTTTTAGAAGTTTTACATCTACAGAAAATTTATAAAAATAGTACAGAGAGTTCCCATATACTCTACCTACTTCACCCTATAATTAACATCTACATTATTATAAAACATTTCTTATAATAATAAATCAATTTTGATACATTATCATCAACCAAAATCTATGCTTTATTCAGATTTCCTTAGTTTTTCTCTAATGTCCTTTTTCTTCTCTAGGATACCACATTCCATTTAGTCACGTTATGTCTTCTTAGGCTCATCTTTGTTGTGAGAATTTCTCAGACTTTCATTATGCTTCATGATTGTTATAGACTGAATATTTTTGTTCTCAAATTCTTACATTGAAATCCTAACTCCAATTGTATTGATATTTGGAAGTAGGGCCTTTGTAAAGTTATTAGGTCATGAGGTCAGAGCTCTCATGACTGAAATGAGTGACTTCATAAAAGAGACCCTAGAGAGCTCCCTCACCCCTTCTCACACGGAGGTTTCAGCACAAGACTATCTTCTATGAACCCAGAAGTGGACCCTCAGTAGGCACCAAATCTGCCAGTACCTGGATCTTGTACTTCTCAGGCTCCGGAACTGGGAGAAATCAAGTATTTATTGTTTCTCAGCCGCCCAATCTGTGGTATTTTGTTCCAGCAGCTGTAATGGACTAAGATAATAACAATTTTGAGGCTTACTGGTCAGGTATTGTGTAGAATGTCCCTTCACTGGGATTTGCTTGGTGCTCTTCTCATGGTTAGAGAAGGATTATGTCTTTTTGGAGGAAAACCACAGACAAAAGTACCATTTTCATTACTTCGTATTAAGGGTACATTCTACCAACATGACTTGTCAATGATGATTTTGACCTTGATCATGTGTTCAAGGTAGTGTTTGTCAGGTTTCTCCACAAAGTTACAAAGTTACTCCTTCTCCTGTTTTCATACTGCACTCTTTGGAAGGAAGTCATTATTCACAACCCACAAGGAGTGGGGAGTTATGCTCCACCTCCTTGAGGGCAGAGTAGCTACATGAATTATTTCCAGTTCTTTTGCACAGGATGTTTTTCTCTTCTCCATTTATTTACTAATATATTTTCATTATTTATTTGTATTATCAGTATGGGCCTGTAGATATTTATTTGATACTTCAAGTTATAATCCAATACTACTTATTTTGTTGCTCAAATTCTTTCAGCTTTGACCACTAGAAACATTTTCAGTTGGTCCCTGTGTCCCTGTTTCTTTGACACACCTCCATCGATATAGATTTTTGTCCTTTTTTATTTGGTGAACTTCCTTAATTTCTGGCATCACAAGATGCTTTAGGCTTATTGTATATCCATGTTGCATATTTCCAATGTTAGAATCAGCCATTTCTCCAAAGGGCTTTGATTCCTTTTATGGAAAATGGTGTTAGAAACCAAAATGTGGCAGTTGCTGTGTTTGTTGCTATTGGAATATCATTGCTTCTAAGTCCACTCAGCTGACAGAGGAAGGAAATATGTGTGCACACTAACCTTTGTATGTACACATATGTGTGTGCATGTGTGTGTGTGTATATATATATATATAGCCATATCTACATCAAGCTAAAAATGAATTCATACTGATGTTTCAAACTCTAATCTATTACTACATACATCATTTTAGTTTCTTCCTAATATTTTAAATAGGTATTCGTTTGAATTTCTTATAAATTGTTAGATTAAGATGATAGTTCAATATTTTGGCAGAAATAATCCAAAGGAGGTAGTGTGCTCTTTCATCACAATGTGTATAACAACTGTCTATTCATGATGTTAGCAACCAATGATAATCATTCCCTAGATTCCATTAATTCTCTAAAGTTTAACAAATGTTAAAATTTTGATTGGCTCTGTCCTTCCTCTTTGACTACCTGAAATACTTTGTGAGATAAATTTCCTCTCATTCCCTAGATTCCATTAATTCTTTAAAGTTTAACAAATGTTAAATTTTTGATTGGTTCTGTCCTTCGTCTTTGATTACCTGGAATACTTTGTGAGAAAAATTTCCTCTCATTAACTATGTGGTGGCCCTGAGGAAGAGCTCACATAAAAAAGGCAAGATAAATGCTTAGTTCTTTTCATTATTATTTTTAAAAAATAGATTGGTTTTCTAGAATCCTCCCGGGTTGACCACAGAGTTATTTTTGGCTCCAGGTACCACTATGAACTTGGAGCAGCTCTTTAGGTACATGGCTCAGCCCTCTACCTGCAGCCTTGAGTCCTGGGCATTCTGCCTTAGGATAGTGGAATGGGGGATGGTTGGTGGGGGTGGGGAGGTAGGGCAGAGGCAAAGAAGGATTTGAAAGGGATGGCAAGGTTGGGGGCTCTAAAGGATTTCCATATTTATCATATTCATCTAGAAAAAGCTCTGATCTCCAAAATCGTTAAAACTCGTATAGCTGTTGCCTTGGTTTTACAGTTTTTCATGTTGCCTTCGAAATCTTTGAAGTACATCTTTAAAAGTCCATCTTTAAAGTCTCCTCAAGTAACCAGGAAAGAAAGAACAGCCTGAAGATCTGGAAAGGGCATGTTTGATCCTAAATCATTAAAGGTAGCCTATCTAGGAGAAAAACCAAGTCGCCTTTGGAATGCTAGTGGAAGGGGGAAGGCCCTGGTCCTCCACCCTGGTTATTAGTTACCTAAAATACATTTTAAAAACCACATATGACCCCCTGCATGACCCCCATACATTCTGATTCAATTGGTCTGTGGTAGGAAAAAGTGGCAGCTTTTAAAAATTTTTATAAGCTTTTCGCGAGGTGACTCTAATGTTAAAGCAGGGCTATTTCCAAACCCCCTAGAACTCCAGCAGGCTAATGATAGTTGTGTCATATCTACAGATTCATCACCTTAATGCAGTTGCTTCATGTTAGTAGATAATATCTCTGCCCCACAACTCAGAAGACTAAGCTAGGAAAGATGATGTCATACAGTCTCATCCCTCCTTCGAACACTGGAGCCTGATGAGTGCAGCTCATTTCCAACACTTGGGTCTTTATTTATTATTATTATTTTTTGTAGAGATGGGGTCTCGCTATGTTGCCCAGACTGGTCTCGAATTCATGACCTCGAATGATCCTCTCACCTCGCCTCTCACAGTGCTGGGAATATAGGTATGAGCCACTGTGTCCAGCCCTGGGTCCTCAACGTAAGACATAGCACTGTGCCCCAACCCTCAACTCCAAGAATGGCTACATTTACTTTCTGCCTGGCACTGTTATAAGTGCTTTACATAGCTCAGCATCCCTAATAGGTTGGTATCATCTCCACTTAACAGATGAGCTGCTGGGATCTGAGAGAGTTAAGTGACTTGTTAAGGGCACAAGCCTGTTTCTGGGTGGGTCCGGACTCTTTCCCACCACATGCTGTCACTTACAGCCTGTGACTTTATGCCCAGGCCCCCTCAAGGAGCTGCCTTCTGCTTTCTATTGCATAATCAATATCGACACCTGGTGTAGGGGCGCTCTACAGGTTGGGGAAGACCTGGCCTGGAGTGAGGGATCCTAAATCCCTGCTCCTCAACATCAGGCCCTGAGTAGGCCTCTGCCCTTGTGGTAGGGTAACCCACCCTCCTTGACAGCTCAAAGGTCTGAAGGTGTTTGAGGGAAAGATTAGAAAGCCTAGGAGGCTTCTACCTCTCACCCCTCCTCACTCCCAGTCCTGGGCCACAGGATTTCACTTACAGCTCCTTCCACCCCCACACTTCCCCTGAAAATCTCACTGCCCTGTGACTTCCCCATGTGCCATTTCCTGTGCGTCAGACCCCCACGATCAGCTGCCCACTGCCTATGGCCACCCCAATTCCTGACTAGAACTACACTTACCACTGCTCACCCTTCTCCTACTCTCCCCCTCTCAGAAAATGACACCACATCCAGGAAACTCTGAACCACCACTAGCCCAGCGCTCCCTCTTCCCCATTCACTCAGTCACCAAGTCCCCTCAGTTTCACCACTCAAGATAGTTGTTAGACCATGGCGCCTCTCCATCCCCATTTCCCTAGGATGGGCCTTGGTGTCTGAGGCCAACCCTGCCTCATTTCCTCCTAAAGCCCACCCAGGCCTTGTGCTTTGTGTACCACCACACCCAACCAAATGTACTTATTGCTTCTTTGGCTCCCAGCACTCAACTGAGAGCCCCAGCTCTTCCTCACCTGCTGGGACACTCCAGCTGACTCCAGATTGTGACATAGGCGTTTATGTACCAGCCTTGTTCCAGGTTCAGGGCGCTGCCATACCTTCAGCCCCGCCCCGCCGCAAGCCTCATTTCCTCCGAACCCAACCCAGGCCTTGTGCTTTGTGTACCACGAAACCCAACCAAAGCTACTTCCCTGACTTGCTCTTTCGGCTCCCAGGAACCTTTATGTACTGGCTTTGCTCCAGGTTCAGGGCGCGGCCACACCCCCAGCCCCGCCCCACCGCAGGCCCAACCCAGAGGCTGCTTTCCGTTTCCCTAGCGTTCCTGGGCCCTGGACTTCAACCCGGTCTGCAAGTCCCGCCCTGATTAGCTGCCTCCCGCACCAGTCGCGGCGCCGGGTCCTAAGGCGCCTAGGTTCCTCCCCTTATTCCTGCAGGGATTGGGCCTTGCGGCACCGCCCAGGCTCGGATTGGTCCGAGGTGAGACCCGCCCCTCTGCCCACTTGGGTCTTCCGGACAGCAGAGGAGCAGTGTCCGGCCATGGCCGGGGCCCGCAGGCTGGAGCTGGGCGAGGCCCTGGCGCTGGGGTCGGGTTGGCGTCATGCGTGCCATGCTCTCCTCTACGCGCCGGACCCTGGCATGCTCTTCGGCCGCATCCCGCTGCGCTACGCCGTACTGGTGAGAAGGGGGCGCGCCCGGCCACTTTCTGCCTGAGCCCCGCACCCTCTCTGGGGGTCTCTTCTGGGGCTCCCCTGCCAATCCCTGCCTCCCCCTCTCGCAGATGCAGATGCGCTTCGATGGACGCCTGGGCTTCCCCGGCGGATTCGTGGACACGCAGGACAGCAGCCTAGAGGACGGGCTGAACCGCGAGCTGCGCGAGGAGCTCGGCGAGGCGGCGGCCGCTTTCCGCGTGGAGCGCACTGACTACCGCAGCTCCCACGCCGGGTCAGGGCCACGCGTTGTGGCCCACTTCTATGCCAAGCGTCTGACGCTCGAGCAGCTGTTGGCTGTGGAGGCCGGCGCAACACGCGCCAAGGACCACGGGCTGGAGGTGGGGCCAGCCTGGGACTCTGTCCCTTTCCCAATTTCCTCTTCTCCCAAAGCTTTCTCTACCCCAAGAAAGCATCCCTGGAGAAAAGTCTTTGCCCCTCTGACCTTGCCCTCTCCCCAGTTTTCTTGGTGGAGTTGAGATCGTGGTCATCTCTACTTCGAATTAGTACTGCCAACCTGGGCTTTGTGTAAAGGTCTTTCCCACCCTTTACCAGGAGAGATCCTTTCTAGAACACACTCATCCGTGTCTCTCTGCTGTTCCCTGTTGACAGTGTGATAGATGATCACATTATCTAGATGTGGGAACCTAGGTTTTATTCTTGGGGTTTGCTTTTCTTGTGTAGGAGATGTGGCCCTGATATTTCAGGCAGGGCTAGTAGATAGATTATGTATGAAAGTGGTTCTCAAAATTTGGCAGGTAGCAGAATCATCTGGGCGTCTTATTAAAATAGCGATTTCTCTCAGCATTCCTGCATTGGTGGCGGGGCGGGGGGAGAGGAAACCTGACAATTTGCAATTTTCAAAAGTTCCCAAATAATACTGATGCAGATAATCCGAGGACCACATTTTGACAACCACTGGTGAAAGGGTATGAATACATCTTCGAGACAGGAGCCATTAGAGGTTTAGAAGCAGATGTGGGAAAGATTAATTGATAGAGCTAGATAACATGTTTTGGGTCATTTTCCTGCAGAAGGTTGAGCCACTAGGCTTTAGTGAGGTGTGAGCCTTGGGCCTGTTTCTGCTGGAGTATTAAGGGGTGAGGCCTCTGCTCTAGAAATATGTGCTGGAGAGAGGATGGAGTTAAGGGAATGAGCCACCTGGGGCCCCAGTGTCTCCTGTCTCCTTCCTTTTACAGGTGCTGGGCCTGGTGCGAGTGCCCCTGTATACCCTGCGGGATGGTGTGGGAGGCCTGCCTACCTTCCTGGAGAATTCCTTTATTGGCTCTGCCCGGGAGCAGTTACTTGAAGCTCTCCAAGACTTGGGACTGCTGCAGTCTGGCTCTATTTCAGGCCTTAAGATTCCAGCTCATCACTAGAGGCAGCCCTCCATGGACCCATGGAAACTGAGATGAGGACCTTGGTACTAGGGAAGGAGGGAAGGACGTGGGAATGTTTTCTTATTGGACCTGAGAGATGACACATGATACCAGATTAAAAGAAGGAGAAGTGTGTACCATATGTTTTGAGCAGAGGCACCTCCAACTCATGGCATCAGGGGCAAAAATTCACAGCTCATCCCAGGCACGCTGGCAGGTTCTCAGAGCCTGCCTCCTCCCTGTTTATATGCATACAGCCTAGTAACCCCCAGGCATGCAAATATACAATCTGTAATAACACACAGCCTGACACCTTCCCCTGGTCATGTCCAGTGTAACCATGAAGTGGCATTTGTCACCATACCCTGGTCCCCGATTGCAAGGAACTTCTGAAGCAAGGGTGAGTCCTTCCCACACTCCTCCATGGCTGCCCTCCAGGGTCTAGCCCAGCTTATTTGTTAGGGAGGATAGAGAAGCAGAGGACCCCCTGTGCTTCCTGAAAATAGACTTGCTCTTGTCTTGAGTGGTGACCAAGGCAGTTGGCTCTTAAAAGGTGGGAGAACAGCCCAACCAATCCCCAATCCTTTTCTTCTGAAACTGAGCAGGAGGGGTAAGGAAGTGACTAGGTCTCCTTGGACGGAGCACGGACATGAGACCTGTGAGTACTGGTGTCTCTCCTCCAGAGCTTTCATCTTTGGGATGCCTGAGACTCTGAGACTATCAGAAGGGAATTGACCCACCCCAGTCTAACGCTGCCCTGCCTTCACTTCATGTACATAAAGGTGGTATAAAAACATAGACTGGAGGAAGTAATCCATGGAAAGACAAAAAGAAGAGGACTCAGGACAAGTCCCTGAGGAAGCCCAATCCTAAGAGTTTGGGCAGAGGGAACCAGGCACGTTAAAGACAGAAAGTGGACTATGTGGAGGGCTTGTGAGGGTTTCACTAAAACAGAGGCAGAACTGTCCATTGAGTTCAGTAACATGAAGTGTTTGATGACTATGATGGCAGCAATTTCAGGAAGGGTGGTGTGGAAGGCAGGCTGGATTGGTTGAGTGAATGGAAAGTGGGGGAATAGAGCATGTGAGAGGTTGGCCCTATAGAGTGCTGTGGAGTCAAGGCATGTTTGAGATGGGAGGTAGAGCATGCCAATGCTGATGGCAACAGTCAAGATGGTGTGATGAGAGAGGTGGGAGGGGCATGAAGAGGAGGACCCCTGAATGAGCAGAGTTCATAAGAAAGGAGGAGGGATGGGACCTTTGTAGGAAGAGACACAGCCCTGCAGCCTCACAGAGCTCAATAAAACAGAAAAGGACAAGTATAGAAGATTAGGATGACTAAATTAATGGGGAAATGATGAAGGAGTTTGAATCTCTTCTTTGTGAAATGAAGTGAGACTATCAGCTAGATGTGGGTGGAGCACGTTCTCAGAAGGTATGAAGTAGATGTTTTCCTAGGTGTTGAAATCAGGTTGATTAAGGAAACAGCAGAAGGGCAGGGCAAGGCTGAGCTCTGAGATGGT